>NW_010400355.1:0-6857 GCF_000710305.1 Buceros rhinoceros silvestris
TCGGTACGGGGGAATGCCCCCCTTCTCAAACGGCGACAGTATATCTCTGTCTAAACACAAAGGGATATATTTTCATTTTAATACACAGGGGATTCGTATGCATCACCACTATTAACAGCGGTGGGTATTATTGGGAAAGTATTCTGTGTGCTAAGAACATATTCTTTTTTTTTCTTTATTTAATGTAGTGTATTTTATCAGTTGTCAAACTTCAATAAATCAACAAATAAGCATATCTAAAAAGAAAATATCGTTGTGTATCACAAAATCAGCCCTTCTTACAAATATAAGAAGGGGTCACAGCTATTCTGAGATTTTACCAATTCTCCTTCTTACTAGCTAAGCTGAGACATTACAATGGTAGGTAGGTTCATAAGCCGTGGAGTCTTGGAAAACCAGCTGAGAGTAGAAAGCGATTTTAGAGAATTTGATCTACTTAGAAAAACACACATGAAAATGTGGATTCTGCTAAAAGTTCTCTCTCTGTGACTCTGGGTAGATTTGAGATTCTAGGTGAAAAAAAATCATTCAAGAGAGAAACAAAGTATGCACTTTGCAAAGACATGAGGAAGAATTATTACAGTGGAACTCATGAGTTCACAGAGTTGGGCACTGAGACCTCCAGCTCCAGGTGGTGTTAAAACAGACTGCACATGACTGTTCTGCTCTGAAGTGCACTAGCTTCTTATTGCTTCCACATTTTCACTAAGAATTAGTGTGGATATTCAAGTGATAGCTGAACATGAAGAATTGCATTGAGTCCATCCCTAAGCAGTCAAAAGGAGAGCGACAGAAATCTATCACTCCCATTTTGCCAGTGCTGAGTGAGTGGTACGTCCCCAACTGTTTTTCACGAAATTGATGGCAGAAACGAGAGCTGTGTGCAGATCTCTTCAGTCTCAGTCCAGCATCTGTACTACCGGGCTAATATCACTAACGTGTTGGAGGTACTCACAGCTTTGTTCTCCTGGGGCGGACAGTGCACAGTGCCACTTCTTTCCCAATGAACGCTTCAAAAAGCAATTGTCTCTCTCACTGAGAGACACTTCTGGTTTTTAATGGATCTTTACGTATCCTGAGTTCCTTACCTTTTCTCTCCCTCCCTAGAAAATATCTTCTTTTTGTAAGTGTGTGCTGCTATCCAACATAGATAAATCACAGCTGAGGTAAGAGGAAAGAATATTTTGCTTGCCTGTTTCCAAGGGAGATTACAGCTGCTAGCCTAGTCAATCAATGTCTTGGATTGTAAACAGCATGCTGTAGCCTTCAGTTCAAGACCCCTTGTAAAACAGCAAGGCATTCTGCTTTTATATTCTCTTACACTGGTATCAACTAGGACAAATTCACTGGAGTCAATCTACACTAATATAAAACCACGCAACAGAAAAGAGGAACGCTCTAAATACTCTGGTATTGTACCAAATCGAAAGAATAAAGAACTACACACGCATGAGCACAAAAAGTTTCACCGAATGAGAACAAGGTATTCTTTCATCAACCACTAGGAAGCAGTATAACCATGGTTTTAACGATCTGGAAATACCTACTCAAGTCAGACTTCTGGAATGTTTAAAGGGTGAACCCCAAGACAAAAAAGAAGAAAAAGAAAAGAAAGAAACCCATTTACGTGTGATGACTATGTCAGCTACTTGCGACACTGAATGCCCCTGCAGAAAAGTAAAACTCGAAACATGATAGAAAAGCTTCATGGAATATATTTTTCTCATTATTAAAGGAGAAGCCTTTGCGGCCTTTTTGCATCCTTCCTGCACACAATGACCAAGCAAAATACCGGACAAAAAGAACACTCGCTTGTATAAAGGCATAAGTGTGGTGCATTTATAAGAATATGAAAAATATGACATTATCATAAAATCTAGTAGAAAAAAGTTTGCCAGATTGGATTTTGGACTAGATTAGTATTTAAGAGATGCAAATGCGTGATAACTCTTGCTGCCTATATCATATTTTGTGATGGTGAGTTTTGTGTCTGTCTTGAGTAATAAAAGTAGGTAAATATATCATCTCAGTTTATAGGGCCAATGAATCCATACTCTTTCTGACTTTTAAGCCCTAAACACCTTCTAATTATTTCAGTAGTAAAAGTGTCATATTCTTCACCAAGATTTCATTAAGAACGTAAGTGTGAAGGCTTTGATTCTCTTGCAATTCAAATATCACGATAAGATTACATCTTGTGGTAAAAGTACTTAAGATTTACACTCCTCATTCATCAACTACTTCACAAACATCAGCTAATAAGGAAGACTTAGATGGATGTATTTTCTTTGCCTTCTACACTAGAAACCCAATCTAGAGAAGTTATTCATTAGTCAAATGCAATACGTGCCAAACACAGTGATGTTACTTTCCCTAGCTTTTTTTGCTACCTGAAACCATTCTTTTACACTTCTTGGTATGCATCCTGTTTCAGGAGATAAAGTGAATAAAGTGATTTTATTTCTAAGATGTTTATTACTTTCCAGAGTACTCAATGTAGTTATTTTACATCTTAACCTCCATATAAAAGGTCAGTTATTTTTGAGATATTTCTAAATTAAACTGTTGGTTTGATAAATATTTAATAATTTCCATCATTTGCAAATATGTTACTGGTTTTATATTAATACACATAATGTACTTCTCATATAATTACATATGCTTATCTCCCTTACATCTCTTCTAGGCAGAAAGTTTTTAAAAAAGATGTTTTGTACAAAATTGTGTTTCTTCTCAGTCCTTATTTATGCTCTTGAAAGATTTGTACACCAGGTGATACTATGAACACTTCTCAGCTGTTCTCAATCTATCTTATTTCTCTTTCTTGCACATCAAGCCATTTTACTTGTTCTTTCTAATTTAATTTCAGTAGTTTTGAAGACTGCTGACTAAGCCCTTGGCAAAACATCCTGTTGGTATTTATTCTAGCCTTAATGTAAAATGTCATTGAAATTCACGTACACACAAAGGATCAGTGTATACATCACCTAAGAGAGTTTACATGACCTCCTAGACAGAAGGGTCATCACTAGAAGGTAGATTATGTTGAGCTGAGTAAACAGACTCACTCACTCCCATTTCATGCCTGTCTCTGCTATCACACAAAATACATATTGTTGTATTAGTAGCACTAATACACTTTTTATTATGGAAATGATTGCAGGAAAATATACATTCTTATGCAAGCATAAAACTCTAATATTGGGTAGGCCAATGACAAAGATTCTGTAAACCAACCTGTTAACCAAGGGAAGAGCTAGAAGCAAAACAGGCCAAACATCATAAAGGAGAAGCAGAATAAAGATAATCTGGGAGTGCATCCCAGGGCCTCAGCGAAGGCTGTGGCAAAAAGTGCTAAAACTGCGGAGAGAGGACTTGATTCAGACTTGAGCCTTCACAGTTCTCCCCAAGACTTTTGGTAAGCTTGCTCTGTGCATTAGGGTGGCAGAAAATAGTCCTTTACAAATTCATGCTTTTTAAAATTTATGCTCTACAGTAATAATAAAGCAGCAATACTATGATTTCTTCTCTGTCATTGAACTCTTTTAAATATAGGAAACGAGATTAAAAGATAGTACCATGTATCACAGCAAGCAGTATAAATGATACAGAAATAAAATACAGCCTGGCTGGCAGCATTCCAGCCTTCTTGGCTAGTTGTCAACTCTCCGATGTGATGATATGCTGCATGAGATTTGCCTCCGTTTCTTCTGCATGTAACCCTTATCTGACAGGGGCCTAAAAAACGCCCTTCAGAGAAGGCAGGTTATGAATGTGGCAGTTTGCATTTCAAGCAAAAGTCCACAATTAAGTACAATAATTATGTGCCATGTTTTCATCCTTTCAATTTTATGTAGTCTTGAAAACTAAGTAAATATATAGGCCTCTAAAAATAATGGAACGTGTCACTGCCGTGATGTAGCATCTGTGGTATACTGCAGTAATTCTAAAATGAAAATACAATCAATGTAATTATTCTAAACTAGGTTATCTGAATGGTAGTTACCATATGTATGTGGAACAGTTTTGAACGTTTGCCTAACTGTACTTTTTACTATATTGAGGACTTCAGGTCTCAGAAACATTAAAGATCACAAAGGAACTCACAACAGCGCTCCCTAAAACCTGTATATTTTCCCTGGGAAAACAAAAGAACATACAACCTCTTCTCATATGTTTACATAGATAATAAGAATTATATTTTCATTCTTTCTTATTCATCCATTCAATGACTGCTCGCCTCTGCAAGCTTGCTTCTAGATTACTTTAATTTTATAAAAATAATTTAAAATGGAAAGATAATTTATTGAAATGCTTTTAATTTAAACCATTGATTCATTTAACTGAAGACTGTCAGAACACCTAAATATGTCCATCCTCACAAAGCATTAATGTTTTTGAAGCTTCTTTCCTGCAGATCTCAAGGCAGAGTTACTCATTACAGTGGAAGGTTTTGGCCATTGGAATTGCAGCACAATTGCTAGTAATCCCTACAGAAGCACACAAACATATCCACATTGACTGAGAGAGACTGCACACTTGTGAGCAGAGGCGTACCCCCAGCTCCAAGTCTTGTGTTCTCTTCATTTTCCGCTGGGGAAGGCTCACACCCAGAGACAGTTTGAGCTGAACCTGTAAGTAACATGACGACTCTTTCAAAGTCAGTTCTAAGGGTGACTATAAGGGGGCTAGGATTTCACATGCTTAATTAAAATACTTCTATTTCTTTGTTTGAACTTGGTTTGGGGGTTGATTTTTGAGGCATTTGCTTTGTTTGGAGGAAAGACACATGAGTTTAATTAACCAATTCTCAGATACTTCCAGGAAATTATGATGTTTTCTTTTTTATAACAAAGATTATTTTTAATACCATAGAACACTGCAATGAAGACCACACCACTGAAATCCTAAGAATTGGAAGGCGGTTTTATTTACAGAAACAAAGTCTTTAATATTAAAAATTGAGTATTTTAAAGCATGAATTCTAGTAGAGCAGATATATAAGCAGTTAACTTAGTTGACAATGCAGCAAAGAAATTGTTCTACTCTTTTATCAATCTCGTCTTGAGGCAAATGTGTCTTTGTGTATAAAATATATACCTACGTAGTTTTAATGGAACGTGAAAAAATAAGTAACGAGCACTATATACACACAATGCTGCCATACTTCCAATAGGATAAATATGAAAATGGTCTTTTTTGACATTTATTTTAAGAGCTGTGCAAAAAAATGGACTCATAATGGAAATGCTATTGCAGCCATAATTACACTACAGTATCAGCTATGCCCTAACTTGTTACGATGTGTTTCCTCACAAAAAATGCTCTAATGATTTTTATCTGGTACTTTGGATAGCATATTTAGGTCCAACTTTAAAATAAGCAATACACAGAGAAATACTTCATTATAAGGAATATAGTTGAAGACCATTTATTAAGAGCTTAGAGCTCTTTGTGATTACTGCCTTTATTTTTCCCAAAATAGTTTTCAACAGAAATGACAACTACATAGTAAATATTAGCCATTGTATACTAGTAACAATTAACATTCACTATGGTAGTTTGTGTTCACAGCAACATGCTGAAAGATATTCCTAGTAATGGAATAAAACAAACCAACAATGTTCCATTTTCTACATCAGCAATGAAAGAGAGAAAGAAATGCAGCTTTAAAGACATTTGGAATTCCTTCTTCCACAGTGGATATACTTAATGGAGCACTGGTTTTTATTGTTATTTTATTATGAAACCTTCACCTGAGAAAAAACATTCTGAAAAAAACAAGGAAGGAAAAGTCTGTAAAATGGCCTTGGAGTCCTACCGCAGTTAAGACTCTCACTACAAATCAGCGCCAGTTAAACATCATTTTAAAATGAGGACTGCAAGGAAATGAACCACAATTATGAATAAAAATTATTCTTCATTCCTACTAAAGATTCATCATAATAGCTGAGTCAGACAAAGTTTGAACAAGTAATATTGTTGGGTCTGTTGGGATGTCCAACTACTACCTGTATCCCACTAAATCTTGACCTCTAATCCAATACCAAGCTTCTCAGTCTGCTTATGAGCATTTTATTATGGAATAGAACAATTCAAGGTTAAAGCACTTTGACTGTATTGAAACACTGCACTTCCATTAGGCTAACATGCTTATGCTGAATTTTTACAGTTAGCCTAAAATGCTGTACTTACGTTATAAATAATACTCTTCTTGCAACAGATTCCAAAAATGAAGCAAAGATTAAGAGTGTGATACTGAGCGTGATACTTTCTAAAGAAGGTTGGGTGTTTTTTTGTGTTTTGTTTTTTGTTTTTTGGGTTTTTTTATCTTGCACAAGCTGCTGCTTCAAAAAAGTAAGGATGGCATGTGTGTGGGGAGAAAGGATAGAGGGTATGTCAGTTAAAGTAAGAGCAATGAGAAAAAAATTTAGCAGTCACAAGAGCAGAACAAGTAGAATGAGTCAAGGCAAATTTGAAGCTCAGCCAGGCATCTCTGGATTCCTGTAGTACGCATGCAGGTGTATATCTAATATGACAGAAAGAAATAGTAGGACCTTATGAAATCACTAAAGAAGTTAATGCAAGTTATTAACAGAGTCCAACACATCCACTAACTTTCTCAGCATTTTTGAACACTACCTGGCCTGCACACCATGAATCAGTCTCTTGAGTGTATTTTCTATCTCCCTCCATTCTCACTTAATTAGAGAGTTCACGCTACTCTGAAATCCCATAAGAATGTGCCTTGGTGGCCAGCAGCAGAATTCAGGAAGCATTTCATGGCTCAGAGCCGGAACTCGCATTGGTAATTCTAAACCTCCATTTGGTTGCATAAATCTTTAAATAGCTTACAC
>NW_010400355.1:6982-7880 GCF_000710305.1 Buceros rhinoceros silvestris
AATTTGTCCAGGAAAGGATTAACTAGCCATGATCTCTTAGACTAGAAAGAGGCAACTAATTGATGATATAATAAACATAAATTTATGACTACCTGGAGCAGATTCTCCTCCGTAGGCAGACAGGTTGTGTTAGTTTCTGTACCACTTTGATTGTTTGTTTACCAAAAAAGGCATTAAAGACTTCCACTTTCCCCTCTCCTTCAGTATTTCTAGTGCACTCAAGCTTTAGGGTGCTAAGTGGTCTGAGTTGCAAGGAGAAAGATTGCATTACAGTGAAATGGAAACAAAAGTCTGTGCTAGGCTATGAGATGATGCATGTAAGCATAAAGCAGAACAAGATATCATGAGATGTGTACAGTGACAGTTTACTATTTTTACAGCATTGCGCGAATCAGCCAGGGAGGGATTTTGCGCAGAACAGTTTGCTGGGAACACTGCTTGGTTTTTCTCTGTCGGTTCTCACTGGCAATGGAGCAAAAAATACAGCAGGTGGCTGGGGCTCCATCTGGGCCTAGTGCTTAGCATTTTTATGCCACAGTAGAAAGCCACAGTGAGCCCCCATCTTGGATACTAAATAGAATCAAAGGTAGTATTTAGCAGTGTTGTGGTTTGAACTCAGCTGGCAACTACAGCACCATGCAGCCACTTGCTCACCCTCTCCCACCCCTGGGGGCAGGAGAAAAACAAGGTAAAAGTAAAGCCATGTGGGTTAAGAAAAGGAGAGTTTTCTTGAACAACACGGAGACTGAGGAAACAGTAACAATATAGTGAGTAATAAACAATGCACTGCTTACTGCTTCTGCCATCACGCTGCATTGCGCTGATCCACGCCATGCCCCACTGCTGTTTGGAACTGTGTGCCCTCTACAGCTAGCCCCCCCCCCCCCCCTTTTTTTTA
>NW_010400355.1:7923-8760 GCF_000710305.1 Buceros rhinoceros silvestris
CCCCCCTGCTGTTTGGAACTGTGTGCCCTCTCCAGCTAGCCCCCCCCCCCCACCTTTTATATATACTAGGCATGATATCAGTATGGTGTTGAATATCCCATTGGCTGGTTTGGTCCAGCTAGCCTGGTTGTGGAAATTAGCTCTATCCTAGCCAAACCCAAGACAAGAAGAAATAGAAATAATACAGGAAAGAGCAACAAAATTGATGTGAGACAGGCAGCAGAGTTTGTATGAGGAAAGATAAAGCAGACTAGGACTCTTCAGGTGGTTTTGAATCTGAGGCTTGACCATTGTATTTGATGATGACTCTTACTTTTGAAATAAATTCTTTTTCATACAATGCCCTCATTGCCACAAAACCTTGTGGACATCAAAAGTAGGAATTATGATTGATCAATGAAGCCCTGTAGTGGAAGAAGGCTCTGAGAAGACAGGCAAAGGCTTTGTGCTCATGAAGCTTAAGATGGGATGTGAATAATGACTGTCCACTCCTGATGCAACAAAAGCTGAACTCACCTCAACACAAAGAGGTCAAGAGGATGGTCTTAAGGCTACATCATATGTCTTCCTGAGCTTGCCAGACTGGTAGGGTGCAGGTTAATACACTGCTCAGCCTTACACAGACTACAAAAACTGAACAACCAACAAACAGAATTTAGAAGAAGGGCTTCAGCTGGTCTGAACCTATGTACTCCTTCCCACCAGCTGGGGACACCCAGCCATTGTACTGTCATCTAGCTGTGCATTGCAATTGTTATATGCTGTTAAATGCACTTATATTTTGATCTACACATACTGCTGCACCACTATGCTGTCCTGGGTTCAACATGGAGGAAC
>NW_010400356.1:0-351 GCF_000710305.1 Buceros rhinoceros silvestris
TAATAATAATGATAAATTTAAATTTCTGCAGACAAAACACTCTTGTCCTGTCAGAGAAATGAAATGAAAGACATTTTGCATAGTACCTTTTGTTATTGCAGACAGGAAAAATCTTGTTGGTCACAGTAGTCAGGAGACCCATGTTTTTATTTCCAGCTGAGCTGCATGTTTCCTGTGTGACCTTGTAACTCTCCCGTACCTCCGTTTCCGGTTTGTAATGTTGGATAACAAATATCTTGGTGAAGCAAGACTGATACTTTGCTTGCAGAAACTATTTCCAGCTCCTTGTCTCGTGGTGCCAGAAAAGTCTTAAGTTTCCTTTAGTGCCTTGGAGGTCTCCAGAACTGAAGG
>NW_010400356.1:484-1772 GCF_000710305.1 Buceros rhinoceros silvestris
TGTGTCACTGTTTTTCACTGGTATTTGGGAGGATCCTTTGGAAGGAATGTGATCTTTCTGGATTTCTGGGATGCTAAGGAAATGCAGAGGTGGGAGAAGGTGTCAAAATTGCTTCCAGGAGAGGGTAGCGAGTGAAGCAAGGAGTTCCCAAGCCACTAAAACTGAAGATTACTGGGTCTTACCCAGCTCAGGGTTTTTTTTAAGCTCCTACTGACAGACCCTTTTGCTTTTTCCTGGAGACAGATAAGCACACTGCCTTTATCCTTTGTTTAGTTTGCTTTCTCTGAAATGCATTTTCAGGGATGATGGCTTGCTGCCCATAAGCACCTGTGAAAATCAATGTAAAATTTTACAACATCAGCACAACACACTTTCTGATTTCATTTTGCTCAGGTAAAAACAGCTCATGTCTGTATAAGGGCATTGGAAATCCTCTCAACTCCTTCATCTCCCCACACGTTCTCCCAGCTTCTAACCAAGGACTGTGCATGGCTGTACTGGTGCGATGCAGTAGATGTGGTGGGGCTCCAGGGATTTCCCAGAAAAAAATTTCTCAACCTGAGCCCAGAAAGTATCTCCTGCAGCAAGTTCGGAGATCTGTGGCATATGTGCTAAAGACAATACAGAGGCAGATTCCAAGTGACACTCTGCAGTGAAAACAAGGCCAGCACACAGCTTGAGGCATCTAAACATAGGAAGGGGAGTGTGTCTCACTCTCTGGTCTTCCCTCTACAGGACAGCGTGTCATGTAGGGGTTGGTGAGTACGTCCAGCTTCCCACTGGGACATGGCTGGGGTGCTCCCCATGCTCAACAGCACAGGGTACCCTGCAGAGGTCCCAAGGCTGAGGGATGGGCACAGCCACTGCCTGCTTTAGGGAATGGAAGGCATTCCTTGACATCTTGGAAACTGGAAACTTCGCACTACCACTGCTGCCCCATGAGAACAAAAGGTCATGGCATTATAAATAAAATAACCCAAAATAAATAAATACACATTATTCATGCCCGCCAACCCTCTATTAGGGTCACAGTTTGCATTCATAACTTTTCAAGAAGTGCAGGCTGGAAAACTGCATAAAGATGTCCAGCTCATTTCACAGCAACTCTTAGCTGTTTAAAGCATCCTGGCAAGGAAAAGATTTTTTGCATTAATTTAGGAGTACAGGAAACAGTTAAGGAAGATGCAACCTGTAAGTTCCTGTGTTTCTTCCTGTTCGGTAAGGATCATGTTTAGAAAACAATGAAGTTGAAGTTCTGCTTCACCTATTTTAAACTGTGTTCCTGCTG
>NW_010400356.1:1893-11939 GCF_000710305.1 Buceros rhinoceros silvestris
GAACTCACCCTTGAAACCTGGCATCCTTCCTGTTTGCTGTTCATCCTAGTGCTTCACCATGTCTGCTCTCTGCCACTCAGCAATACTTGTGGAGCCTAGATCATACTGGTTAAAGAGGTAGTAAAGCTCAAAGATGAAGTCTGGTGAGACTGCTTCTGCTCCAGAACACACAGCCTCCAGAGTGCTCACACTGACTGCTCACACTGGGGTAAATTGGAGGAAAATTGCTTGTGAGGAGCATATGGTGTTTTCAGAACAGCGATGGAGGCAGGACACTTTCCTTTGTCCCACATGTCCACCCTGTCATGGCACGTTATCTAAAACCACCCTGTAAGTTAAGTGGTATTGAATGGTAGCTATGGTGCAAATACACGCCGCTGCCCATCGCCTATGCAGCTATTAAAATGCAGATGGTGATTTTAAGCATAGGCAGCCCCGAGCAGTGCTTGAGCGTAGGGATTTTAAATGATTTAGAAATGTTTCAGAAATGTTTCATGGCAGGAGGAACATATAGCACTGAACAAGCAAATGCCTGCTTGGGGCTCCAGGCTCTCTGTTGTGTGAAACTTTGAAGCCAGAAAAGGAAAAGGGCTGTACTCTTTTTCAGTAGATGCATTTCAGTCAGTCCTGGAAGGTAAATAGGTATGCTTGGCAGATGATCTGCAGCAGGCAGCAGCAGAACAGCCCCTGAAGGAATACAATGGTAATACCGTTTCCCATAGACTGAAATAACAAATCATGGTTTCCCCTTGCTACTGTCATTCACATAACCTTTACAATAATTTATAATTAGATTAGTTGCCCTTTGGATAGGTGCACATGCTTTTTTTGAATTGTTGCTAAGGTAACTGATGATTTCCTTATTTCATCCTGTGTAAGGGGAAATTTTACTTCCTAGTGAGCCTGAACTCGAGACTTAGTCAAAACAGATACTCGTTTATCAGGAGTTTCAGTGTTTCTACAGTTATCAAGCAGAGGACTCTCAACCCGTTTTATGAGGGGTTTATTGTATTATTTCATTTTAAAGGTAAAAGAGGAGCTGGTGTGGCTCACGTGGATTGTTTCACCTCAAAGATAAGGGAGTGGAATTTTTAATTGGGATATTTTAAAGGCTTTTGACTCTTTCTTTAACACTTTTGCTCAGCTTGTTCGCTTTGCTATTTTCTCTCCTCCAGCCAAAAGTGCAGTTACTAGTGTACATATTAAAAAAAAAACAACCAAACTACCAGACAAGAGAACTCTGGATGGTGGATGGGTGGTAGTGTCTCTGCTTGACTTAACTTATTCTCTTGAAGAGCAGTAGCGTAAGTTTTATAAATTGAACAGTCAAGGGGAGAATTATTTCTCAAGAACAGAGGGAAGCTACAACAGAGGGTAAGTTCCATGTCTCTCAGCTGTAGGAAACATAATACACACCTTCAAAATAAACAGCAAAATTCCCCAGTGTCCTTGCCCTCTACCAGTCCATAGCACATACTAAAAGGAAAGAAGATCTCTGTATTCTGGGGAAAAAATAAACCAGCACACTAGGTTCAGAGGCCAGCTGACTCCATAATCCCTCTGAGTCCCTGCGTGCCGTGGAGCAGCAGCCGCCTCACCCACAGCGTTCATGCTGCAAGCAATTTTCTCCCAGGCAAGCTGCTTGCTTTGTGAGCAAATGGACCAAGAGGGGTGGCACTGCCTTGGGAGGAGGCCAGCAGTAGGTAACAGCGCAAGGTGACAGATGGCTTATACAGGGAGTTTCCCTTCTCTCACTGAAACTGTCTTGTGCATCCTGCTTTAGCAAATTTATCCCCTTACAATCTAGCTTGGCCTCAGCAGTGGGATGGAGAAAGTCAGCCCGAGACATCTCCTTGTTCCCCCTCCAGAGCTGGCATCCAGGCACAGCACAAGCACTGCTGGCAGCAAAGAGCTTCACTAGCTGTTGCTTTGTGGCCATGCCTGTATGCAGATGAGTGAGAGCCATTTCTCCAGGAAATACTGGCTGGAGGTTTGGAAGTAGCCTGTAACTGAATGAGTTAAAGGACAAAGGTGAATACCTTTTATTATTTAATCTGTCAGAATGTTCAATGCAGTTCAAGGTTATTGTAATAAATAGAAATGTTTACCTAACCTTTCTCCATCTGATTCATCATGAATTGTATGATATGTCCTTAATGACACAGGAATGTATAACTACAACCAAGAAACAAGCAGATAAGAGCTTTACAGTGTATATCTCTGGTTTTATATAAAACAGCACATTAAAGATAGGCATATCCTGGGATGCAGGTCTACATTCTGCTGACAATGTGTTGCTCAGATGAGGTTTCATACAACAACCAGACCCCACACAGAAATTCTTCAAACTGTCATCCTGAGAGCTTCCACAGTTAACATTTTTATCTCTATTTCCTCCCTGTTCTCTCAGAAAGGGTTTTCTGTAATACTCTTGAGTGAAGTGGCACCAATATTAAAAACAAAATGGTTGATATCAGTGGTCTTCCTATTTGACCACAAAAGGAGGTTATTCTGAGTCACTAAAAGCCTCAGTTCTTCATCAAGAGTAAAGATTTGTGTCAGAAGGTGACTTGAACTACTTACAGAGTGTTAAAGTCTGCACTGTGCCTGTTCTCAGCTCTTATTTTATCAGTTAATTGATCTGGTTGAAGGTTTTTGAGAAGAATAATCCTTCTTAAAAATATACCACACATTTTAACCAAAGCTTTTCATAAATAAAAGTTATTTATAAGAAAATATGTAAAGTAAAAATTATTTAGTTATCTTTTTAGTTGACCAAAAAAAAAAAAAAACCAATCCAACACAAACCCCACAAAACTAATCTTTATTTCTAAAAGAATTTTCATTTAAAGATAATCTAGAATTAAGTCTACGGTGCATCATTTAGATATTAAAGAGTATTGAGAGTAAGTCTAAGGACAAAATCAAACCAAAACTCACCATGACATTCGGAATTTCCAATTTTTCCACTTTCATTTTTTTACATTAATTTTTGACCTTTTGCCCTGACTAGGTTTGGGACTTCGTATTCTGTATTGAAAATGTACTTCAGAGGCAGGAACTATTTCCCTCTTGAGATTTCAAGTTTAAAAGGGAGTTATTTACTTGGTCAGTGTACAAAAAGACACACAGAGAACAGCAGTAAGCAAGCGGAAGAGTGACGCAAAACATCTTGCAAATTCTGAGTTTCTTCCAAGACCTCAATCCCTTTCTTCTGGAGAGTTGCCCCTTTTTACATAAGTTAACGGCTGGTCAGACAAACCAAGCCAATTCATTCTTGGAAAGACTGACTCCTGTTAAATGTGCAGGGAATTTTAAGCCATCTGTGACTGCCTGTTGAAGCAAGCTGCACATTCGGTCTCATTCTGGCTTCTCCAAGAGTAGTGGCAGCATCATTTATTTGGCAGAAATCCCAGCTGTCACCTCTTGGAGCATGGTGGGATGTGGGATGCCGTGGTCTCTCCAAAGCTAAGACCTTTGTTGAGTCTTATGGTAGGGCTTGGATTGTGTGCAACATGTATGGGAAGGGGAGGTTACTCCTGGAAGGTGTGTGATATTCCCACACTGGCCCAGGCCGCTGATTTGATCTGTAAAAATGCACCACTGGAGCATGTTTGCAGCAGTTGTTTCCAAGCCAAATTGAGGGGAGTCACAGGAGGTAACAGTATGAGTAACCATAACCCACATAGATCAGTGGGGAAGTAAAAGTTGACAACACTGCAAACTGAGAGTCATTTCTCTACAGACGTATCTTTTACTGTAGAAAAAAACAATACAGAAAAGCCTTTCAAAAGTAAGAGTTCTTCTTTAGAAAACTGGAGACCACCTGGAGTACTCGGAGAAATAAATTGTTCAAACAATATGAAATTATCACATAGTCTGACTAGTAACAGAGTCATTGATATCCAGAGTGCCAAAGTAAGAAGGCAATTTTTAAAGGTATGACTAACAAATTGTAAAGGTGCAAAATAAAAGTAATATTGATTCTCGCATGGCAAAACACCCGCTCTTTCCTTCTTGAAGAATGCTGAGTCTTTATCACCTCAGGTATTTCAGCTCTGAGAAATAGTACAAAATTGATGATATTTAAGCATTGATACTACGGGGGACTGCAAAACCACTGTCTTTAAATTGGCTACTCCCTTTCTTCCTATAAAAACAAAGAAAAGAACAGAATTTAAGGACACAGCTTCACACAGAATTCTACTGGCAGGTCAACATTGAGAAAGGAACTGAAATGGTAGGATACTTCACAAAATATATCCAAAGCATGGCATTAACTTTGCCACACAGTGTGTGGAAAAAAAATTATAAATAGAATGCTATGCATCTATTTATTTCTGCTGTCTTCTCTGATTTCAGTGCTTACATAGCAGCAGTTCATGTGTCATAAAAGATACAGAAAACTTACTGTGTTCAAACTAGTGTCAAATTAAAGCTTTATTATTCATTTACATGCAAAGAATATTTAACATCACAATTACTCTTTTTGCATCTAAACATATTGTACTGGAATAAATTACACATAAATTGTAGATCACAAGCCATTTGAATCCAGATTTATAGTGTACCCAAAATCCTTTATCTTGGCTCTGGTGCTCTCACACAGAAAAATGAGTTTCCTCCTCCAAGTATTTTCAAATAACATCTGAAAAATTTTAGGAATACCACAAGAATGAAACTATAGAATTTATTTGAATAAAGACTTGGTGTGTTCATTCTGTTGTTGACTGGATCTCATCCATTAAACTTATATTAACAGCACTATCATTTCTTTGAGGCAGGGACTGCTTCTTACCAAGAATATGTAATGGTACCCAGAGAATATGTAAAAACACCCAGAGCAAAATTTTATTAATGCTGTCCAGGACTGCTACATGGTTTTGTAACACAAACAATAAGATTACCATGCAGACAGCAATTATGCCTCCAACCATGAACAATCTGAATTCTTGCCGGCTCTGTTTCATCTGAATCTTCATAAGCAAGCATCTTTTCAAATCCTCTCCTACTTGCTTTTAAGACCTTCCATGAACGAGACACAGGCTGTTCCGTAGCTCTTCTCAGTGTTAATATCACCATCTTCACTCCAGCAATGTCCACGCCAGATGATACAGTCTTTAACGCATGCTGCTACTTCTGCAGAAGACACTTACCCGCCCCATCCTCAGAGCTGGTCCTTCCCTCTGGCAGCCCGTTATCACACTGCCTTTGCATAGGAGAGTGAGGGTTTTCCAAAGCACCTCAGCACATGTTTTGTCCTCTAGATTTGCAGTGCCTACGGTGAGAGCATGACAGTGCCTCTGGGCAGGTAATACCGATTTCCACAGTAGCTGGCTTTGTACATGAGTGAAGCCGTGAAGAGTGTGAATATCTCATAAAGTACCTGGTTTGTTCCAAGCTTAGTGAACTGGGAAGTGCAGGACAATTGAGAGTCTTTTTAATTTTGCTGCATTTCACACAGCAGAGGGTATAGGGGCTGAAGTGGAGCCTGTTTGTTCGAAAGGAGGGTTTATGAGGCAGTGCAGAGAACTTTGTATATTCAAGCATTTGAGGTGAACATTGCATAATAAGAAACTTTCTGACTCAATGTTCTGGTTTCATCTATGAGCCTTAATCTGTCAGTCATAATCTCTGCATCTGGAACCTCTCTTCTGTAGAGATTCAGGAATTTTTGGCAGAAACATCTGGGTAGGAGAACATGTTCTCTCTGCTGCTGTAGGGGAACAAGCCTAGGTCAAGGTAACATTGAGGTGAAGAGCGAATGGTGGCTGACAGTGAGGCAGCAAACAGCACATGGCACTCTCACCCCTGCTTTTTGAGATCTCACCCTTCAGGCAGCAGTAGCACTCATGCAGTGCGCTAGAATCACATCAGCACATGCTACCAAAGTCCATCCAGACTTAGTCTTGACCAAAGTCTACCGGATTTGGGGAAAACAGTCTCTGTGCATCTCCCCCAGCCATTTCTAGCTGTTTATGCTCTTGAATTAGTGAAATAAATACAAAAGTAATCAGCACGTAATTAGTAACCATAATTCATTTATGAAGATTTATGGATTCATTAGTTTCAAGTGGGCGACCCTGCCTTTCAAAGACTGCTTTCACGTGTGTTGTACATTTCTGGCCACCATTAATGAGAAATTTTATTTCTGTTACCAGTAGATGAACTAATCAAGACTTCCACTGTCAGGTCACACCACCTAAACAAACTTCAGAGCAATCTGAAGCTTGGATATGTAAGGTTGAACAAGATACACATTTGCATACAGAAAATCTGTAGGCAAAAGTTTTTTCCTGTTAAGACTGATTCTTCAGCTATCAACATTGCAACTTTCGACATTTAGTATCAACTGCAGTTTTTCTCCTGCTTGCATGTTTTCATAATTTCTTCTTGTTTAACCTCAGCAGTACCCATCTAATAAGACATTGTAGTTAGTTAGGAAAAGGGATTAGGGTCCTAACATGTGAGCATTCATAGAAGACAAGTATGACTCTGAAAGACTGACCACAAGGCTGTGGGTGGCTGCATCCGTTTATATCATTATTGAGAGTCAAATATCCGGAGGCTTCAGTGGGAAAAAAAAGGTCAGGAGGAGAGAGGAAGTTCATTGTGTTTAAAAGATCTGCCAAGTCCTCAAAAATTGTAAGGGAATGATCCTCAAAACAGGTAGTAAAAAGGGGAAGTAAGAATCTTTTTGGATTTTTAGTGGTGCCCTGTAGTTTAGCTTATAAAACATTTATTTTAAGTAGTTATTTCACTATATATTTTTATTTATTTTGTTTTTGCCTAACTCTGGCTTAAAAAATTTTGTCTTGCCAGGTATGAATTTCCTTGTTTCTGCCTCTGGGTGCATGATCTTGTAGGAAGGTCAGAAGATATAAGATATTTTACAAGCAATCTGATTTAACACCAGTGTCTTAAATCTCAAGTGAGACCTTTCCCGATCTATGTAAAGAGTTTTATGAATGGGCATAAACAGCCAAGGCACCTATGTTCAGCAGTTTAGTTAAAAATATTTTTCCCATACCCACCTGTGTTTTCCAGTTCGGCATTGAACATCATCAGGTAGAATCCATGCGTCATGATCCCCAGTCTAACATTCTTTTTTAACATGAGAATGAAAAATATTATACAAATCAAGAAATTTGAATTATCTACTGACTGAAAGACTAAATAAAAACCTTCAGTGCTGTAGCTGCCTACAATTTTAACCACGTGAGTCTTTTCCCAAAATTCCTAGATCATAGGGACATCCAAGAAAAAAAGACACAGGTTTGAGTTGGAGAGTTGTTAAGTAATCCCAATTGTTTATATTTATTCCCTATTAGCTGGATTAAAATAGCTTCACAGAGCTGTGGAACCTGTGTGCCTGGCACTACAAAACCCAGTGGCATCAGACAGATAATGCCAGGACCAAACCCTTTCAGTGTGTAAACAGATGCTGTCCATTCCTTCTGGCTATACTGGTGACATATACTTTGATGTATCTGGAGAATCAGCACTCCTGGGGGCTGATGAAAGCCATGGTCTGAGCCCTTGTAGCCCAAAAAACCAGAGAACACGCAGAAAATCAAGGCAAAATGCTGCAACATTCTAATGCTATGTCCAAAGTTACTGATTACGGGTCATGTATGCAATGCTTTTTCTTTATTATATCTCATCTTAACATGGAAGATACACGGGACAAAATTGTGAAAGACAGTTGTGGATAAATGAGCAAGGCATTTTGGGTCACAGTGTGGGTAGGTACATTGGGTGAGAAATGGCAAAATAAGAGCGAAGAGCAGACAAACAACAGCATTTGAAACACTCTCAGAACAGGAAGCCAGGAAAGTTTTATAATGGGGTTAGAGCTACATTTAGGGTCCTAATAAGGGACCCTAAGGAGGGCAATGGACTAAACAAAAACAGAAGGAAGGGAGAAATAGCTTGTATATTCAGAGCAAAGATATCATTTATGATATGGGAAAACAGTAAAGATACTAACATTTGATGAGAAGAATGTCAGGAACAAGATGAAAAGGGAATCAAAACTTAATCTGTCTGGAACAGAGGCTAAGTCAGAGGTGCTTATGGATAGAGTCAACTGATTTTATTGCCCAAGGAGAAGGCGGAAAAGCAGAGAGAAAAAACAAGCTCTAAAGGACAAGTGCCAAAAATTGTAGGAGTGAAAGAAAACCTGTCATGCAGCTAGGAAGGAGCAATCAGATGTATACAAAGGAAAGAATGAGTCATGAAAACCAACCAACAAACAAAAAGAACAAAAAAAGACAAAAAAGGACAAAACCTCCAGCAGGTAATGGTTGATAAATAAAGGAAAAATAATTTGGAAAGCTTTCCACTCTGAAGTACATAAGCAGTATTTAATTATTGTGAGTAACAGGAAGAAAAACCCCAGGACTCTCTTTAAATCCAAAATAGATTGCAAATCCAAAACATAGGAAGAGGAAGAAAGCATGTACAATATTGTTTCTCAAGGGAGTAAAAAACTAGGCCCATGAGATACACTGAGTGCAACAAGGCATTTGTGTGAATGAATTAAATTTGGATAGTGCCTATTACACTTTCTATTCAGTCTAAGGGCTAGGCAGCTAGTGTTTACTTGACCTTCCTCCCTGCTCTACTTGCTGTCTGGTCACACAGTGGTGCACAGAAACTCTTTATATTCGCATCATGTCTGTACCTGTTATTGACTGTCTTTGTGTCTGGCTGTGTCTATACTCAACTCTAAAATTTCACCCAAGGAAAGCCAGCTTAAGTCATCTCAATGCACACCTGTTTTGCCCCAAACGCAGATGTTCAAGGTAACACACCCTTTCTATGCTAGTACCAATGAACAACTCTTCTGAGAATCCATGGTGGTGGAAAGAATGTTGCATGTAATTCAGTAGCTAGAAATGGGCAGGTGTTTGGTAAACCAGCTTTTATGTGTGCAGTTAGCTGGGGAAGTGGTTATTGTGGTTGATAGTTGTAATCACTGTCATTTACTCCCGCCTCTTAGACAGAAGCTTGAATTTGGGGGGTTAATTATGGACATGATAACCTTGCAAATTCAACTAAGCTCAATTTACTAAAACACAGGTTCAGTAGAAAGTGGGTGCCAAGGGGAAGGGAGTGTCTGTGGCTCTTGGCCACATGGCAGCATGCCCATCATTGCACTGGCATCCGGGGCATGGGAAACTATGCCTGGAGGAACAGCTCCCAAGACATCTCCTGTCACTCTTCATGCTGGGAGGAGACACTCTAGTTTCAAAGCAGTGATGTAGATTGATGAGGGACTCAGAAGGCTGCGAGGCAGTTTTTAACACAGGGAGCAAATATGGAGCGAGAAGAAGGAAAAATTAAGTCTACTCAGGTTAGTGATTGTCGAAAGCCCTGTGCAGACTATAGTGAGCCAAGGATCAGACTGTAAAATTTTTCTGTGTCAGTATGTTTGTTTTTATAAAAGAATTAAGTCCTTTCTCAGTAAGCCCATTCACCCTCAGCAACCTGTAAGTCTCGATTTTGTAAGGAAAACACAAAGTTTAAGCTGCGTCACAGGCCGGCCACTCTATGTCCTAGACATAATCATGCTTAATGACATTCCTTGAAGGTATTCACCTTGTCTGGTCACAAAAGTGAGCGAGATGGTGTAAAATATTGTGTAGTCCAGAATTTAATCTGATGCAGACCAGATGAAACCCTTATGCTGTTGTACTGAGTTTCTGCCAACATAAGCAAATACTAACACTTGAAGCTTTTCATAGCTGTGTTTCCTACAGAGCACACAGTGCTTCAGTGCAATTACTAAAAGGTAGTTACCTATAGTGAGCAACAGTATAGACTTATGCCATGAGAAGAAGCCTCAGCACAAATTGTCAAGAAAGGCAGATATTTGGTTTTTTCTGGCAATCTCAAGGATTTTTCTGACTCATCAAAACATCCAACATATTCCTAAGCCTATTGGTCTGACAGATGTGCATTTGTAAAATCAAAACTCACCAATAAAATCTAATAAAATAAATACAATACAATACAATACAATATAATATAGTATAATATAA
>NW_010400357.1:0-2919 GCF_000710305.1 Buceros rhinoceros silvestris
AGTGGCATTTGGTCATGCTGTGTCTGTATATACCTGTACATGCTTGCAGGAGTGGGTGGGGCTCATCAGTATGTGCTCTCTCCTAAGCCCATCCCTTGGCTCTTCACTGCATTTAGTCCACCTAAAGAAAGAGTGGTTGTCTGAAGGGGGCTCCCTGGTAGTCTATTAAGGGTTTACTTTTCCACTTTGCTGCTTGCCTTTTGGCTCTTTGTTTACCTTGAGCTCAGTCAAGTAAAAGTATCCAATATACCTAAAGTGCCTGAAGTGGCCAAGGTGGAGGAACCACAAGAGGAGGAGCCAGTCATCTCTCCCCCGAAGCCTACGGCTGTGCCCAAGAAACCAGAAGTTCCTCAAGCTAAAGGTATATCTTCTGGGGTAGTTGCTTCTTATTTTAGAGTATTGAATAATATTTTCATTTGTTTTCCCTTCTTGTGTAAGACTTGTTATGTGTCCTCTACCCCTAGCCACTGCTCTGCATATGTTTGCATATGTGACTAACACACCAGTCACTAGAGGAATGTTACAGTGTTAGAAATATCTAAACATCTCGATTTTATCATGTTATGATCTGCTGTATGTTTTTAACTGTGAAATTAAGAGAAAATAATATCTTTAAAGTGTTCAAGGTGCCCAAGAAAGCTGTCCCACTAGAGAAAATCCCTGCTGCTGTACCCAAAAAACCAGAATCACCACCAGCCAAAGGTATATGTCATCACTATTAGTATCAACACTAAGAAAACAACATCATGCTCTTCCGGACTGAAGTTGTGCTAATTTTTCTGTCAATGTCCTCTTGGACATAGGTGCTTTAGAAATGCAAAGTGCAACGTGGAGCGTTAAAAACATGGTAGAAAAATTAGATTAAATTCCTTATAAAATATCATCTGCAGCTTTCTGAACTTTTTGTAAAGTTTAAGAATTAACATTTACTGAATATTTAGTTTAAACAAAATAACATGTTGCTCTGAAGACGAGCCTGCAAGTAAGTCTTCAACATTATGTTGCATCCCTGGATTTTCAACTAGACTGTATTGCTGGATGACAGCAGCAGTATCGGTTCTCTGCCTCTTTAAAAGTATCTTAATGCCAGTATACTTGAGGTAGATTGGCTAGCAAAAGACTTCCCATCTCTTGCGTGACGTATTTGGCACCCTAAAGCAAAGAGTAACGGATGACTGCATGTAACCACAGCGCTTTCTCAGACAATATCGTGTGCATGTATTGTGGATTGTCTTACTGTTTCATATACTCTTGTAGTGCCCACAAAACTAAAATATACTAATATCTTTGAAGTGCCCAAGGTGCCCAAGAAAGTTCTGGAAGAGCCCACACCTATAACTGTGCCAAAAAAGCCAGAACCTGCACCAGATCGAGGTACCTGTTGCCCTGTGCCTCAGCCTCAATGAGGCTGTTTCTTACTGTCTTATGTGTTGCCTCTGATGTCTATTTTCCTGTCCATTTGTGATTACCGGAAATTTCTACGTTCTGTGATGTTTATCCATTAGTACTTCAATTATCTAGTATTTTGTAAAAGCAACCCAAATGATATTTCGAATTTACTGGTTTGAGTTTTTATTCTGAATCAGCGGATACTAACATGTTATATTTTAAAACTTCGTAAGAAGTTTTTGAGATTATTGCCCAATGTTTTTATCTTATACTGGCACAGTGAAAGTCTCCATGAGTCTTTCGACAGTCTCTGTTAGTGCATATGATAGTCATGAATCTTCCAAAATGAATAACCAATTTTTACTGAGAAATTAGTAAAATGATGGTAGTAAGAAGAAATGACAAAACATGAAGTTTTTAAATAAAATACTGATAATTTTTAAGTTTATAATGAACAAGGAATGGTCATAAAATTTGTTGAACCACACAGGCAGTGGAAGTTGCCACAGTGAATTGAAAATTGAGGTAAAAGAGCTACTTAGGAGAAGAAAAAATAGCAATAAGGAGAAAAGCATAAACAAACAATGGAAAAAGAGAAGGACAGAAATAGGGAAAAGGAGAAATATTGGGTTCCTCACATTGTCACTGCCTACACTGCTGAATTCAAAGCACCAGCAGCTTCATGACAAATGGCCACAGATAAGATGTGGACTGAGCTTGCTCCCAGGGAAGAGTCACATCCCAGCAGGCCTGAGAAAGACAGTCTCTCCACCCAGGGAGGGAAGGCTGCTGAGTGCAGAGCAGGGCTATCCTAATTCACACTCACCCTCAAGCAGTACCTCAACATAGCCAACACTCTTCTCACAGAACGTACTTGGCCTCACCACTCTGTGCCTGTGTCCATGTGTGGATTTGTGTGTATGCGAGTCAGTGAGTGAGAGAGACGTGGGTCAACATCATGAGACCAGTTTGGCTGCCTTCATGAGCGCATCTCTAGTTTACGTTTCATTGTTCATCCTCCTGCTGTTACTGTACAAAACTGACTGTTACTAATATCTTTGAAGCACCCAAGGTGCCCAGCAAGGCTACTCCTGAGGAAAAAGTACCCGTGGCCATTGCCAAAGCACCAGAGCTTCCAGCACTCAGAGGTACCTGTCTTCATGGATAACTTAACAAGGAAGATAGATACTTCATCTTCTTCTTCTCTTAAGCATTGTCCTACCCTCTCTTGGTCTGTCTCTGTTTCCAAGCTGAGACTGTCAAGGTTTTGCATGCTGGGTAAACAGTGCTGCACATGTGTGTGAGGTTTTTGAGGTGGCTCTCGTGATGTTCTGTGTCTGTGTTGCCCTGGGTTTTGTTCCTACTTGGCATGTGTTTTCACCGATGTAAAATGAAACACACTAATATCTTTGCAGTGCCTGAGATGCATGAGGCAGAGGTCCTGGAAGAAGAAGAGGAGGAGGAGGAGAAAGCACCGGAAGAGGTGGCCCCATTTGCCGAGCCTGGAGAGCCAGAAGCTCCTCCTGCTGA
>NW_010400357.1:3077-16810 GCF_000710305.1 Buceros rhinoceros silvestris
AGGTATACAGTGGTGTTCTGAAAGAGCCTGCTGTGCTCTTCGGGCTGCCCCTCTTTGCCACTCTGCTTTCTGTGGGGAGGGGTGAGAGTGGCATTTGGTCATGCTGTGTCTGTATATGCCTGACCTTTATTTTGGTCAAGTAAAAAGGGACTGATATCTTTAAAGTACCTGAGGTTGCTGAGAAAGAAGAGACAGAAGCGGAGGTGCCAGCGGTCATTCCCCCAAAGCCTGTGGTGGTGCCCAAGAAGCCTGTGGTTGAGCCCAAGAAGCCTGTGGCTGTGCCTGAAAAACCTGTGGCTATACCAAAGAAACCTGTGGCTGCGCCCAAGAAACCAGAGCCTGTGGCTGTCACAAAAACACCAGAGCCTGTGCCTGTCCTTAAAAAACATAAAGTTCCTTCAGTTAAAGGTATATGCATTGGTGACTGAGCTTCTCCTTCTTTCTGTTCTCTGAATACCCTTTCCTTTGTTTCACCGATGCATGCAGTGCTTGGGTATCTGAGTGAATAATCAGTCCCATTTTATTCCTTATGTTTTGAATTACTCTTTTTAGACATTTTGCTTTTCACTGTTTTTCATATATACGTATCTTGATGCTCACAAAAACGAAAATGTACTAATATCTTTAAAGAACCTGAAGTGCCAGAGAGAACTGTCCTAGAAGAGAAAGTGCCTTTTACAACACCTAAAAAGCCAGAATTTGAAAAACCGGAGCCTCTTCCAAGCAAAGGTATATGTTGCCAACTGGCATCTCCTAAGAAGGACTGTTTTGTATTCTTCTCTTTCCTTTCTTCATAGTTGTGATTATAAAATGTGTTAGTTGTATGTAGACTGCCTTGGAAAAGACTGTTCGGTGTAGTCTTTCATGGTTATGTCACTGTTACTCACTGTGATTTTCTGTGTGCTAAGTGTCTTTGTCTTTATTTATGTTTCATACGTACATTTATATAATCACAAATAAAAGGAAGTACTGTTTTTTTAAAGTGCCTGAGGTACCCAAGAAACCTGTCCCAGAGGAGAAAGTACCTGTTGCTGTTCCTAAAATACCTGAACCACTACCAAGTGAAGGTATATGTCATCATAGTTATTACTGTTAGGACAATCCTTTGTCCTAGTCTTCCAAACATAAGCTTAAAAAAAGATGTCCTTTTCTCCATATTGAAATATTTGTAAATTACTCACTTTGTATTTTAGATTATATCAGTCTATAGTTTAATCAGAGTCTATGTATCTATTATTACATCTGCATATTTGGAAGTAAATTGTCACTTTCAAAGTTAAATATTTTCAAGTGGCATGTGCTCCTACGCAGCATATTCCTAACAAGGGAATTATCTTAACAAAGGATTATTATCTTTTTCAGATAATAATCATTCCCCACTAAATTTGAGTCTCTTAAAACCTGGTATTTGTATTTCTGTTATAATCTTAAATTAATTGAGAGCACTCAAGTTTTTATTCTTATCAGTTACAATGACCAATCTACAAATTTAGTGTTTTATTTATATTGCATGCAAAAAAACACTGTCCTTCACACAACCCTGATTCATTCTTACATAGACAGAAAGTCGTTTTTCAAAAACATGCATTAGCTGCAGTGGTAACAGGTACTGAGTGATTACTTAGCCTAACACATATTTGTCTGTCTGTCGAAGTAGATTTCTTTTTAGTGATATCTACATAATTGTTCATGTGAAATAATCTTATCATTGGAAACTTACACCCGTTGTCAATATTCTCTAAAGAACATGAAATCATAAAGGATATTGAGCCTGAAGAAGCAGAAGAAATTCCAGCTGCAGAAGTAGAAGAAGCTTTACCAGTTAAAGGTATACGAACTACCTACCTAGAGGCTGCCAGACACCTTTCTTTCATTACTGTGAAATTGCTCTGTTGTTCTTTGCACATGTACCTGTGTGCTGGAGGTCTCTGTGTGATTCTTCCTCTGTTAGGTTTCGGAAATGACTTCTGATCTCTTAATTCTAAGTACAACATACTGATTACTTCAAATGCTTTTATCTTGTTTCTTGTCAACAAGAGTCTTCCCATCATTTGTTTTCCCATCTTTGTTCTCTTGTTATTAACGTGCTTCTTTAAGTCAGCTTGGATATTTTTAATACGTGCATGCTGCAAAGTAATAGCCAAAGGCTCTTTCATATACCAGTTTAATTCCATGGTATTTTTTCACTGGCTTCATTGGAAATGGAAAATGACCATCTTTACATTTGTACATTGCTCTTCACATAAATACTGTGGTAGTAAATTTATACTAAAACTACCCAATGTTATTTAAAGCACCGACACCTGAAAAGAAGATTCCTGAAAAGAGAAAACCACCACCACCCACTCCACCAAAAGAAGATATTAAATTGGCAAAAGAACTACTTAAAGGTATAATCATCTGAAACCACAATTAACACTTGGAACTCAAACATATAACCCTTTTAAATCATGCTGGTGAATCCTGAAAAGCATGCTTTTAAATATGTCACCTTGGTCTTCTTTTTTTTTTTTTCGTTCTTTTCTAATTTACTATCACTTTAATGGTGCACCTTACTAATGCTCAATCCCTTATGATTTCTTACCAGCATTATGCCAGGTCAGTTTACATGGGTTCTTTTCAATAGCTATGGAAAAAATCAATTTATTAAAAAAAATGTTAACCAAGTTAACACATCCTTCTATCCTTAACATAACTCTTCCATCTTTAACGTGTTCTTACAAATGAAAAGAATCCTCAGGAATAGTTTGCTGATGTTACTATATGAACATTGGTTTCAGATCAACTGTGCTTCCTATAGATCATCTGACTTCTTCTAAACCGTTAATCAGCCAGAATCTTAGCTTTGTAACTCTTGTCTTTCTATTACACCGATAGCATTAAACGGTTGTTTGGATTTTTTAGAAAGTTTTCTTTTTTTGGATCTAATGGTATGTTGCTAAATTCAAATAATTTTCTTTAAAGCTCCTGAATCGAGGAAGAAAGTTGTGACTGCAAAACCTGGTGAGACTCCAAAATTGGAACCCCCACCTGCTAAAGGTATCTAGCTAATATAAGAATCTTACTTAAATTAAGCCTCTTATCTCTTCTTCTTTTTAGTTTGTTCAGAAATATCGAAAAGCTCTCTAAGTTAGTTTATGTCCACTGCTCAACAGTGGACTCGTCTTAGATGTATATGTTCATGTTATATTTATGTCCAATTTAATCCCCCATCATGCAATTTATGAGATGCAAGGGACAGAATCACAGGAGATTTGAGAGAGTTTTTATGAGTTTTGTCACTTGTGTAGATGCTCACTTTGGTTATGTGTTCAGGGAGAAATTAAAAAATAATTTACTGCTTAAATATATATAGCATTGTTCAAATGCACTTACTTTATTATTTTCTTGAAATGTAACTTGGTTTTGTGAGAGGACACTTTCCAGAGACGGAGATGAATAACGATCTGAGCAAGCCAATTTACAAGTACTCCCTCATAATTTTCGTACTTACTGGAGCTTAAGACAAGCTAAGCAGTTAACATCTCTTCTCAATGCTGTTCCGTGTTTAGAAATTAAACTAACAGGTTCCTTATGAACATCATAGATAGGAAGTTCAGATGAATAGATGATATGTAACATAATCCTGTAATGAAAGAGGAGAAGATTAAGATGTTACTATTATAACTCTCTTTGAATACATAACCTTTCTAGTTTTGTCAAACCATATTTATGTTTTGCTGATTTGTATGAAAATTTCCTCTTACGCATAAACCTAGAAGACAAACGTATGCAAATAATATAGGAAGAAATATTAAAATTATTGACTTCAATCCCAGCAATTTTACCTTTGCTTTTAATATTCAGGAGTGGGCTTGTACTTGATTTGCGTTTGGAATAGTTTTTTCTTGGTTAGATCTTACTACTGTTATGAACCCATAATAAAATCTGGAATAATATTCTTTTAAGTGCCTGGACTTGTAAAGAAACCTCGCAGAATAATTCCTGAAGTTACTCCTCCACCAAAAGAAGAAGTTGTTTTGAAAAGAGGTATAGTAACAGCTCTATTCTAAAAAAAAACCGAAAACCAAACCCCCAAAAGCCCAGCATATTAGCACTCATTCAGTATATTCTCCCAAGTAACATTGATTTGTGTGTAGCATGGAAGAGTACATGAACAAAGTACTACCTAGAGGAAAATGTTTACAGTTGCAGGGATGAAGTGGGGATATCCTAAAAATCTGTCAGAACAAAGAGTCTGTGATGAAAACAGAGCAGAACACTGAAAATCTGGTTCCCTATAACTCTCTTCTTTTTCCTAATCTCGGTAAAGCCTATACTAGAGCTGACGGTCTTCCACTGTATTCAGCTTCTGGACCCCTAAATATTTTCCAGTGACAGTGTAAAGAAAGTTGAAGTCACATATGGAGCATCTGCATTCTCTTTTATGGTGTTCTGAGAAGCAATGAACAGATTGCAGAACCCCATGGTACTATTGGACATCTGTCCCCTTTCTTGCAAAGCCTGGAGCCTTCTGAACCACTTCATACTCCACCATTGCTTAGAAAAAAGGAAGCCATAATTCCAATTCTCTCTAAAATACCACAGCGGGATGATTCTCATGATGCTCATGTACTTTGCAGTCAACCTTCAAGTTTCAGACAGTGTACTAAAATATAGATACTCAGTTGTCCAGATGACAGCCTCATTAGATATCAAAGACAGATACCTGACAGGACATAAATAAATGAAAAAAGTAAAATGAAAAACAAGTATTATACAAATATGATCTCTCCAAATTTAACACTTGAAGGTTCAGTCTTGTTCTCTCACTGAAGTCAATAGCAGTCTAATCCGCAGTCCTGCATTTTGTCCCAGGGAATCATCTGTATACTGCAATTATTAATGCATAATTATGTATAGTAAGTCATCATTTAAATATTATAAAGAAACGTATGACAAAATATTATAAGAAATTTTATTCTATCATAGACAGTTAACATTGACATCTTTCAGAATGATCACTCTTAATAAAAGCAGCTTTTTGTTCTAGTTGACTATGTATTTTAAAAGGCTTTCAGAACAGTATCTTGAATAGTTACACAAAATCTTCCAGTTATATTGAACTATGTTTTACGTTCTTGTTTCTTCATGTTTGTTGATATATTTTCTAACTTTTGTCTTGTTCACCATCTTATTGTTTTACCTGTGCTTTAAAAACTGAAATTCCTTTTCTTTTAAAGTTCTTAAAAAGAAACCAGAAGAGGAAGAACCTAAACCAGAAAAAGAACCTAAACCAGAAGTTAAACCAGTACCTACACCAGTAGAAAAAATTAAGAAACCTGAAGGTACTACATTACGTTCATATCTCTCTGGTAAAGTGCAATTTAAAAAACAAAAGTCCCATTTTTAAGTAGTATTCTCTGAAATTCAGAATAAAAATGAGATTTTAAAAGATGGCTTGCATTAACCTACTTGTGTAAATTAAATCTGAAAGCACAACCAAATTTGACATCCACATTTGAGTCTGAATTCTGCATTTTGGGATTTTTTTTCTCAATCTTCACTGTGTATAGAAGAGAACTTTACAAATATTTTAAAATACTGGTAAAAATATAGCTCCAGAGAAACAGTTAATCTAAGCATTCTTTTAGTTAACATTTTGCAAATATTTGTCCTTTCGTCCATTCGGTATTTCTAATTTATTCAAATCTCTCTCTTAAAAATATGTATTCATAAACCCTATGAATATCTAACACTGTTCATGTCTAAAAAGAATGAAAACTCTTAAATACATTTGAGATAATTGTATTTGGGAATTCAAGGTGTTTCAATATATCTTACAAAATAAAAATAATATTTTAAAGTCCCGGAAGTTCCTAAGAAGAAAACTGAGATACCTGTCATAAAAAAAGAGGAGAAACATGTGCCTGAACTGCCAAAAGGTACAGACATGTGGTGCTCTTTTTTCCTTATTGCAGCAACTAAACTATATTCATTGCTGAATGTCATGCTGTATTAACCTCATGCATTACTATCATCCAGTCCGCCCATGACTATTGTGTCATAATTCAAAGCTTAGTATTCTTCTGGATTTCTTGTTGTCTTTAATTCTTCAGTGCTTGAAAAATTAATCTTTTTTCCATCTTGCTTTATAAGACTTCATCTCAAGTTAATTTCTTGCTTTCTGGCTAAATAAAATATAAGACAATTAATTCTGTCTTCAATTAACTCTCTCTGTATTCTTGCTTCTAACTAAAGTTCAATGCGATTACAAAAAAATATATATTAATCTGTTTGTAACTGTTGTGTTTGAAATGCCAGAACCTAAGCAAGCAGCTATCCCACTTCCTGGGCCCGAACCTAAACCTGCAGTAGGTAAGAATTCTTTAGTTGTGAATACCAGTGCAGCCTTTCTTATGAGTCTAGAATTTTAAAAGGACATTAAGCAAACATCTTTAGTATTACTGACACTGGAACTTTCAGACAGTCTACAGAACATTTTAAAGAAAATAGTACTTAAAACAAAATTATTTATTAAAAGAAATTTAAATTCTTTTCCTACAGCTCTAAAATCTCCAAAACCAGCAGCAGAACCAGCACCAGCTGTTACTACGCCAGTGACAGTCCCAGTGGTTGGAAAGAAAGCAGGTATTTATGTTTATTCCATGCAATTTATAACATTTTTGTCTCTGAGATACCCAGTATCTTCCGGATAAAGAAAATGAAGAGCTGTACAATCATATAACATATTCATTACAGATTTGAGGTCCTGTTCAGGGATCTTGTTATTCTAGATACTGTCACCCAATCTAAAAGACAAGTGTCTCTGATATACTGCAGAGACGAATCTGTGCTCTTGTTTCTGGATGGTGATATGTACGCCTTTATTCATTGTCGTGCTATGAAATTTGTGTATTCTGTTGATTCCTTGGTGTTGTTTATGTCCTGATGCATATCTTGTGAATTGGACCTTGTATTTTCTGTATAGCGAAAGAAGGGTTACATGTTTCTAAACAATTCTTGTGTTGTTTGGTCTTCTGCTTTTAATTTGCTATTGAAGTCCTGAAGAAAAGTGGCAATGGTATTGAAGAACCAGCACAATGCTACTTTCATTTGATAGACTTAGGGCCATACCCTGCTGTGAAAAAAGAACTGTGAAGAGTCCAATTCCTCTGAAGCACTCTGAGCCTGAGGTCCATTGGTAGAGCTAACGTGCATGCTATTTGCCTATTGTTCAAAGGGCCTCCTGTTACAACAGAGCTCAGAACTTGTGTGCTTGAGAAGCCTAATCATGAATGTCTCAGGGCCATTGACTTCATGATGTAGACAGGCCTGCAGTGGCCCAGCTAACCTATTTTATATAGGTGGCCAGATACATCTTAGAAAGCTATAATTTTCTGCTACTTTTAACCTGGATTGGCTTTAAATTGGCTAACTAGTGGGACAATGCTCTGCACCATAACAGGGGGGTTTACTTAGGTCTTCTGTAATGTTTGTGTGTGTCATTCTTATCCTTCTTTTATTTTGTGATTGTGTTGTAAGTTTTCTGTTGTTGTAAGTTTTCTGTTGTGTGAAGAGAAAGTGTTCTATGTTCATTTTATTTCAGGTATAGCTGGAAAATTTGTCTTAAAATATATTGTTCCTGATGCTTATTCTTAAGGATTTTAACTCTCTAAATTACCTGTGAAACCTTTGTAGCTGCAGAAAACCCTGATGCACCATCTGTACTAAAGCATAGAGGTAAAATGCCCCCAGTGAAAGAAGAAAAGCCTGAGTCAATTCTGTTAAAGAAGATTTTGGTTGAGAAACACTTGCATGTAAAAGAGAGAATGAGTCCTGAGGAGACAGTTCTGGACATTCAGAGAGTAGAGCCACTTGAGTTTAAATTCTCACTGGAAACAGCTGATGGAATACTGAAGCCAGAAGGAGATGAGCAGGAGAAAGTGGCTCTTGAAGGAGAGCCTGAAGAAGAGGAGTCAGAAATGACACCTACAGTTTCAAGAAAGTCTACCCTTACAGGTGAGAAAACAGAAGTTGCAATAGATCACATTACTTATGCAAAGGACGAACCACCACTGACTGATGAGGAATTGAAATTCAGTACTATAGCATCTGAACATGCAGAAAGAGATTCTGGAGAAGAAAAAGAGGATGACATTAAATTGATTGTTCATAGGGAAGGTGCTGTAGAGAATGTCCCTGACAAGTTCAGCATTCTTCAAAGGAACAAAAGAAAGGTTCCTGTGCATGAAAAAGAAGAGGAAATTGTGTCAACCTATATACGTAGTCATACACCCAGACAGCCATATGAGCCCAGGGACTCCTTAGGAAAAGAGAGAAAATCAAAAGTCAGTTTGCAAGCTGAAGAATTTCCCATTAAGGATAAAAATTCATTTGTAAAGGATATCGCAGGGGCAGGAAGAGCTGAAACTCCTTTGTTTAAAATTGAAGAAGAGAGAGGAGGTTTTGCTCTAGAGAAATCTGAAGTTCCCCTTGGAGAATCCATGAAGGAGCATGGGATACAAAGTAATACTCAATGGATGAAGAAATCTGATACCACAACAACTGAAATTCCTATAGATAAGATTCTTAATAAAGAAGCAAAGAAAATGGAAATTATTCAAGATGGTGATGAGAATATAGGCTTCAAATCAGCAGAACTACATTCCTTAGTCCTGTATGAGGAGACTGAACCAGCACTGAGAAAAGATATTGACTTAGAATATCCCACTGAAGATAAGGAGGTTCCCAGAGAAAAAGTTTACATAGGCCTTAAACCATCTGTTCTTAAGCCAGAAGTAGTGGAAAGCAAAGCAAAATATTCTGCAGAGGAAGGAGAAGTTCATTATGAGGAGGGTTCAGGACAGTTGTTGGCTGAGAAAGCACTCTTAGCTGATAAAAAAACAGGCAAAAAGATTATACTAGAGAAGGGAGAGAAAACTACCTTCAGCACCCACTTAAAAAAAGGCAATATTAGACAGTCAAATGCACCTGAAAAGCTGACTGCGGAAAAAGAAGAATTTGATACAGTGATTACAGGAAAAGGAATGGAAGGTGATGTTTTCATGAGAGAACGAGGAAAGGGAGGCAAAGGTGAAATAGTTGACAGATCTGAGTCAGTAAAGGAAGTTCCTATTCAGCCACCAGGAATTCAAAATAAAAAACAGTTTCAAGAAGTTCATACTATTCAGTGTGAAGATAAAGAAACTCTAGCTCCCAAAAGCAGCAAAGATAAAACCGAAGAAAAATCTTTGACTGTGGAAGAAGTGGAGCTTTCGGGAAAAGAACTTGGGGTGCCGGGAAACACATCAGATGAAAAAACATCAGCTAAACATGGCACTGGAAAAAGCACATCTGTTACCGTGAAAAAAGAGAAGGAAAAGCTTTCAGACAAAATACCATCAAGCAAAAGAATACCTGCAAATGGAGAAGTTACTTACTCCTCAAGCACAGATAAGAATTTAACTCCCAAGAAAGCAGGAAGAGGGAAAGAATACCAGAAATCAGGACATGATCATGTGATTGAGCAGGTCAGTAGTCTTTTGAGTGAGAACAGGAATTTGGATGCACCTGGAGAATCACGTGAAGTTCTGGATGTTCCTGCAAAGTCTCATGCAAAGCGAGGTGAGGAAGACTGCTACCAAACTCTTCCACAAGTACTTGTACTACTTGCTTCAGGAGAATATCATTTGCCATTGTAATGTTTGGTTTTGTCCTTTATCACGGTTCACATTTCCATCTAGTCTGTCATCTGGCTGTATTGGCATTCAGTTTCTTGTGACGTGTTTGTCTTACCCATCTGTACATACATATGTGTGATCAATGTTCATTATTCTAGTCTCATAAGACTGTATAAATCATGTGTACCATTATCTTTTCAGAAAAACTCACACATTTTTTCCAGAATTCATTTTTCCAACCACTGCAATAAAACCTGTCCTGTATTTCATTCATATCATTCTCCCATTAAGAGTATCTTTTATATTTCCTTCCACAAAGTGATGATGAGAAGCAGCATAACATGGGAAATATTTTCAAAATTATGAGATGATTCATCACAATTTGGTTAACTAACAGAACATCCCTCACTTGTAAGAGTATCACATTGTCCTGAAACCTACTGAATTTATACAACTTAAATCTTTGTTGTCTTTATTAGTAAAAGTTTTTCTAAAAAAACCCCCATATAATTTGTAGTGGGTGCTTAAGCTATTTTGGTTGACAGGTGGGTATTGTTCAAGGGCCTAATTGTGAGTGAAGTGTCAGGGAATGGCAGAATTTTACAAATTAATGAGCAGAACAAAAAAATGAGGAAATAGGAGCTCCCAAGCTGCCTTTCACTCCTCACTGCTTAATATGTGTCTTTCCCATGCTTCAAGATATTCAACTTATCATTGAGATACAGACAGTTTAAGATATATAAATATAGACATATGTTTATAATTTCCTCCCATTCTGTATATATGTGACTAGAGAAAGAGAAAATCTGATTTGTAAAAGACATGTTTGTCTTAATTTTAGTATGTATGTTTATTTAACTACATTCCTAATAATATTGCTGTTCTACTTCAGAGGCCAAGCCACCAAAAGAAGAAACTCCAAAGGGTATCAGTCCAGTCAAAGGTAGGATACTACAAGTCAATACCTACAAGCAAAAGCAATAAATCAGGATTAGTTTGTTCATTTCTGAATCTGAATTGCAGCCAAGAAGACACCTTCACCAGCAGATGCAGAAAGAAGGAAACTCAGGCCAGGCAGTGGTGGTGAAAAACCTCCTGAAGAGCCTCCATTCACTTACCAACTCAAGGCTGTACCACTGAAGTTTGTCAAGGAGATGAAGGATATAGTGTTAACAGAAGCTGAATCTGTTGGGTCTTCAGCAATCTTTGAAGTCCTTATTTCGCCATCCACTGCGATTACCAGCTGGATGAAAGATGGAAGTAACATCCGAGAGAGCCCAAAACACAGGTTTATTGCTGATGGCAAAGATAGGAAGCTGCATATTATTGATGTCCAGCTGTCGGATGCCGGTGAATATACTTGTGTGTTACGACTGGGGAACAAAGAGAAGACCTCTACAGCCAAACTCATTGTTGAAGGTATTCCTTGTTTCTAGTTTATTAATCATTTAAAGGTTAGCTACTCCTCAAGCTACAATTACTGCTACTTTGCAAATTTATAGTGGTTGGTAGATGCATCCTTCTGTTTCCATCAATCACTGCACATGTTGATTTAATATGTAAGGCATTTCTGCATCACACCTTCTGTATAGAAATGAGACAAATCAGAACATTGTGTTTCCCACAGAACTCCCAGTGCGGTTTGTGAAAACTCTTGAAGAAGAAGTCACTGTGGTTAAAGGCCAGCCACTGTACTTGACATGTGAGCTTAATAAAGAAAGAAATGTAGTCTGGAGGAAGGATGGAAAAATCCTCAAAGACAAGCCTGGGAAATTTGCTCTGGGCATTATTGGTTTGTCGCATTCCCTTACAATCACTGATTCAGATGATGATGATACTGGCACTTACACTGTTACCGTGGAAGACTCTGAGCTCTCATGCTCATCTTGTGTCAAGGTAGTAGGTAAGCAATCAAAATCGTGTTCTCCTTTCTCTGTAGGACATTTGGGCTGTTTTAAAATTAGGGAAGTTTTTTTCTCATAGTATTAAAATATAAATGGACAGGTCAGATTTTTACAGCTATTAACAGCTTGTTGTAATACAAAATCTGATAGTTCTATTTTGTCTCTTTCTGACCCATCTATTTGTGGTAAAAGTCGCTAAACTGTATTTTTATGTAACTTTTCGTCATGCAGAAGTGATAAGAGACTGGTTAGTAAAACCCATAAGAGATCAGCATGTGAAACCAAAAGGAACAGCTACTTTCACTTGTGACATTGTCAAGGATACACCAAACATTAAATGGTTTAAAGGAGATGAGGAAATACCTCCTGAACCAAATGACAAAACAGAAATATTGAAAGAAGGAAATAAAATTTTCCTGAAAATCAAGAATGCTGGCCCTGCTGATGTTGGGGAATATTCAGTGGAAATTGAAGGTCGCAGATACCCAGCTAAACTGACCCTTGGTGGTAAGGAAGCTTTTATTTGAATTATGATTAATCAGATCATACATAGACCAATGTTCAAAACCCTCTAAACACACAAACAGAAAAGATAACCTGAAATATTTTAAAGCTCTATCAAAACTTGACCTAATTGTAGATGTGTTCATTTACGCACTCTAGAACGTGAAGTTGCACTTCTGAAGCCATTAGAGGATGTTACAGTTTATGAGAAAGAAACAGCAAGCTTTGATACAGAAATATCTGAGGATGATATTCCTGGAGAATGGAAGCTGAAAGGAGAAATCCTGAGACCCTCACCTGTAAGCATCCTTGAATTTTACAGTACAGTTTGTTTAAATTAAACACTGAGCAGGTTACTTTGAGTTCTTATGGCAAGATCTTTGCAGGTCTGGCATTTCTACTCAGGGCAGGATGTAGAAAGGCTAAGCATTATGGTGATTAAAAAACACTAGTTGTCTAAGTAGGAATTATATGCTATAAAAGCTGAGTTTTGAAGGGCATTATTTTCTTGAAGAATTATGGCACATTATTCAGACAATAATAAAAATATTCTCCATACATTGCTAGGAATGATGCTGATGTTTTAAAGAAGTGTGGAATTCTGAACTCCCATTTTTTATTATTGAGTATAAGGGTTAGCTTTCCTTGAAAGGCAATTCCAGTCTTTCTATCTGACTCTTTACTGTGTATAAAATGTTTATAGAATCCCTTTATTAAAAATACCTGGCAGTAATTCCTTGGCATTGTATTTACCAAAGTCTGTCATCTCTCCAGACATGTGAAATCAAAGCTGAAGGCGGAAAACGCTTCCTAACCTTGCACAAAGTCAAGTTAGAGCAAGCTGGTGAAGTCCTTTACCAGGCACTTAATGCAGTTACTGCAGCTATCCTGACAGTGAAAGGTACAGTACACCATGGCACATATCAACTTATGCGGAGTTCACCTGGAGCACGTTACAAATGATGTGTCTGTTTTGCTTCCAGAAATTGAACTGGACTTTGCTGTGCCCCTAAAAGATGTTACTGTCCCTGAGAGGCGTCAAGCAAGGTTTGAATGTGTCCTTACCAGAGAAGCCAATGTTATATGGTCTAAGGGCACTGATATTCTCAAGATAGGAGAAAAATTTGACATCATTGCAGATGGAAAGAAGCATATTCTTGTAATCAACGATTCTCAATTTGATGATGAGGGAGAATACACTGCTGAAGTTGATGGCAAGAAGAGCACAGCGAGACTGTTTGTTGAAGGCAAGTATCTTCTAATGGAAAGAAAAAACAATTAAAAATGGATAAAGAATGTATCTTTTAGAACCATTTTAGCCATTTTCTGATGGTATTCATGTCTCTGCATTACAGGTGTGAGGCTGAAGTTCATCTCACCTCTACAGGATCAAACAGTGAAAGAAGGAGAAACAGCTCACTTTCAGTTTGAGCTTTCTCATGAAGACATGCTAGTGAAATGGTATAAAAATGACAAGAGACTCCACACGAGCAGAACAGTTTTTATTACTTCAGAAGGGAAAGTTCATAAACTAGAAATGAGAGAAGTAACACTTGACGATATCTCCGAAATAAAGGCCGTAGTCAAGGACTTGAGCACACAAGCAAACCTCAAAGTCTTAGGTAATTACATAAATAATTTAAAATATTCTATATAATATGTT
>NW_010400358.1:0-1037 GCF_000710305.1 Buceros rhinoceros silvestris
AAAAAGTATTTTTTTAAGGAATAAATAAAAGCTGAATTGAAGTTTAATCCATTATCTCAGTAGATTATTATAGAGTACCCTCTTTGCTGTTTATCAAGGTTAGGAGTTGGGTTCATATATAGTGGTAATGGCCATGGTGTTGGATTTACGCTGATCTGTAATTGCCATTGAATTAGCCATAGTCTTTTGTTTGTTTATTCTGGTTGCTAATGTTTGAGTTTTCTTCTGGTTTATCAATTAATTTATTTCATTCATAATACTACATTCTTAGGTTACACATTCCTCACTACTACATACCTTTAAAATTGATTTCAGTCTAAACTTTTATGCACAATCTCTTGGCTAAAATAAATCCTTCCATGAGAGTCTCTACAACTACCTTTCTAAGGCAGTTAGAAATACACATTTTCAGTAGGCTTAGTTTAAAGTTTTCTTTTTCTTGGTCAGAAAGAACTGGAATGGAGGAAGCTGACAATGTTAAGTGATGTGCAGCAAGTTAGTTGAAAATATAATTGCAACCTGTTCTTTACCTGCTTGCAAGGTAAGCTGATATTTTAGTAAGAACAGATTGTGGGCTTCTCACAAATACTAGAATGATTGTTAAGGACAGAGAGCCACATAAAAAAGTCCTTTAGGCAATACTAGAGAGATGCCAGATGATTTTCTCATCTGTGGTATGGATTCGTAGCATGTAAAGTTGAAGAATTCTTTACTTTTTACAGACATGGTATTTTTCATTTGGTTTGATTACAGTTGACACTGTGTTTTTTACTGTTAGGCAGAAATTATAATTTATATACTCAAATATTTATTAGTCTTGTCAAAAAAAAAAGGCAGAGGGATAATTTCTGCCCACAAACATGTAATCTCATGGAAATTCTGGTTTGTGTAGGTAAGTGTAGGAAGAGATCTAAATTTTAATGACAGAAGTCCCATGCTAAAGCAGGGGCAGTGGGACCTAACCTTGCCCCCACGTAAGCACTATTTATTTTTCTCCCAGCTCTGAGAGAGCTGTGTTACAGGATGCTCGTAGGGAA
>NW_010400358.1:1120-15599 GCF_000710305.1 Buceros rhinoceros silvestris
AGGGAAAGGTTTGATTTCCTTTCTGTTAGTCACTTGGAATGCTGCCATTGACTGCAGATGAAACTGTTCACAAGGTTTACATGCATTCCGTGTTATCTCCGGGTCAAAGCTTGCTTCAGGCCCGCAGCAGATCCTGCCTGCTTCGTTTCAGCCTAAATCAGGTTGCTACACCCCAAGTCTGAGGTGCACCTCTCTGCTGAGCAAATTATGTTATCTAGTGGGAAGAGCAGCAAATCACAAATGAGAGTTTATGATGAGAGATTGTACCTAGCTGCTGCTTTATACTCCACAGGCAAACCTGGGGCTTGCTCTGCTCCTGGGAGGCTTTTTCTAACTGCCTCACTTACAAAGTGCAGCTAATGCTTCCCCTTTCCAGAGGAGGGCTGGCACAAATGGATGCTGGGCTCAGCTGGGAAATCACAACCTGTGACACAGCCTCCCAGCCAAGACCAGAGCCTAACAGCATACATGCTTTTTCTTATCTCCGTTCCTGGGAGGCGGGAGGCATTAATCCCTTCCAGAATGTGCTTTTAGTTGTTTTTTTCCAGAAGCAGATCCGATTTACTTTTTTTTTTTTTTTGTGATCTGCATTCTGAATCACTCTGAAAGTAGATGGTACTCACTACCATCTACTATGTTAAAACGTTAGAGCTAACAAAATTTAGAAACCAAAACAGGGTATTAAATACACAGATGCTTGATTAGGAGCATTAAATAGAGTTTTATTTTTAATATTGAGCTAGTTTAAATATTGAACATTGATGCACTTGAGACAACAGATGTGCCTAGATAATTATTGTAAATAGAACAAGCAATAAAAATACCTTTTATGGCATGAAGATCATCTTATGAATTTTGCAAACATAAACGAGCCTAGGCAAATAATGCTTAAACAAGCATAGGCAAAACAGAAAACCAGGGATCAGGAAGAATGCTTTCACCGAAATCTACACATTTCTATGACTTTTCTTAGGTTTTTTCCTGTTTTTCCATCCAGGGATTCTGGGTACCTTTATGGCTTTTTACAGTAGAAGAACGATGGGGGTAATCAGATCAATCCTATTTTTCAGAGAAAGGTTGATTATTTATTTGAGCTTAGTTCCTATTTCACCTCTACTTACTCCCTGAATAATTATGAGCACTGTAATGCTGCATATCTGTAATCCATCTCAAAGTCAGTAAATACAATTTCTTCAAATTACAAGGAGGATAATTAAAGATCACTAGTCTTTATACAAAGTCACAAAATAGGCCTTGAAATGCAAATCTATTTCTCCTGTCCCCTCAACCATCAGAGCTGCAGTAGGATGCACAATCTGCTATGGTTCAGAAAACTTGAAGTTGCATTTTGCCTCTGCTGTTGAAACAGGTTGTATCTTCATGCAACTGGTAGTGCTGGGGATTGCCATAAAGACAGAGTTTCAAAACATTAAAAATAACAATCATGAAGTTCAAAAACTTTGAAATGGAACCAGCATGTAACTATTGTAGGAAACTTAGCTATTCCGCGTGTGTTTTCTTCAGTTTGCATGACATTCATCTTGGAATATATTTACTAAGTAGTTAATTATGCTTTTCTGAACAGGTACATTTTCCCACTTGCTGTAAAACTATGTCCAAACATAGTCTGTGCTGTTAAAAACCACACAGAGTGTTGGCAAAATCCATGCAACAGCTTCCCAGCAGCACCAACACCTGCTAATAGGGGATGGCGTTTCAGGCCAATACGGCCCGCCTGTCACAGCTTCTTATCTCCTATGCTTCTAATCTTCAGAGCACTGACTGGGATTATCTCCTGGAAATCAAATACCCACCAAGATGGCTCTCTGGTTTTTTATATATCAGCAAACATGCTTGATTGTGTTCATTGCTGCTGTAAACATCTTTTATTATACAGATCAATCTGAATTTACAAGCTGTAGCAGTATGATATTGACATAACGCAGCATTTCATGTACAATAACTTTTTACAGTCCTCATCACTCCAAACACGCTCTGGGTGAAATTCAGCACTGATATAAGCAGATACTGTAACTCCAAGGGCATCCATAGACTATAGTCAATTATACTCAAGCTTAATTGGGCCCCTTTGGTTCAGGCATGGTTTTGAGCTGCTTTAAGATATGAGCACTCCTATTTTTAACTACGCAAAATATCATTTCAGAGTGTCTTTATCTGTGTAGTAATCAAAGCTTGGAGGCTCTTTTTCAAATAATCTCTTCAAGTTCCCATCTGCTATCTGCCCCTGTTTGAGAAAAAGGGAGGCCCAGAACTTCAGCCGTTTGGAGAGGCATTGCTGTTTGCTGAGCAGCCATCAAGCCAGTAAAAAGAAAAAAAATATTAAAAGAAATTCCACTGTATGAAGGTTGTAAGATCAAATAAGGCATAATTTGAAGGAAAGTGTAAATTTAATCTGCTGGTCAGCTAAGTTAATGTGGTCATCCAGGACATAAAAACCGTTTCCATAAGCATTCAGAAAATGGGGTAAGATCATGGGCTAGCTATGTTATTGCTGACCTGCAGGCCCAAGTAGAGGGATGTACAAGCTGTTCCTCCTTTGTAGCTGGACACAGGAATTAAACCATTATTTAAGCAATATGGTCAGCAATCACTGAGAAGAAAAGTGGACACTTCTGCCCCAGGAAAGTTGTGCTATTTCTCATGTAGTTAATGTGTCCTTTCACAGTATGGAAGTTCTCAGTATCCGTTCAATCCACAGTTTACCAGGTGTAACCAAAAATTGTTTCATATAGGTTAACTGAAGTAAGTCTGAAGTGATCAGTTCACTAGTTTGACATATTGCAACATGATATCTATTGTGTGTTATATCGTATTACTATCACCATAACCAATTTTAAGGAAGGTAATTGGTATCTAAACTTTATGACCTAACAAAGCTATAAATCTTTTGAAGATGTTGGTTCAACTGACAGTGCAAAGTTTGCACTTATTTTCATTATTAGAGTCTCTTGATGGTTCGTTAATTTAAATTTGGGCTGGGAGAAAAATAATTAAATCATTTTGCATAGAATATTAGAATTTGTTAGAATAGGCTAGTACACTTTTGTCATAAGCAAAACTTTTATTCACTTGACAATACGGTACAAGAGTTACTCTATCAGGTACATATTATGCATCGCCATTAAGGCAAGGGATAGATATTCAAATTTATTCCAATGCCACTGGTTCAATGTCAGGTCAGCAATGAATTCGTGCCTATCAGATAAGTATGTTGTCAAAAGCCACACAGAAGATAATGATTTGAATTAAGTACAGCATTGAAAAAATCTATTTTCAGTGTCATCTAATTTACTTCACGCATTGTACACTGCTTGGAACATGACCTCTGGAGTCCCTGGCATGACGAAGTGCACAAGTCCTCCCAGATCCCGTGTGTGTGCTCAATAGATGAGATGTCATAGAGAGTCTTACAAAATTTAATATATTTAAGATCTATTAATCTATAGCCTTGTGTTGTCTTTTAATTAATATAGTTTAAGATAAATATTTTTACTACAGTATCTTCACAATTTGTGTTCTGCAGAGTATTTCTACAGTAAACTAGCAAATTTGTTTCCAAAATCTTAGTTCTAGATACAAGTGTTTACATTAGCTAAACGACAGAGAACTTCATACCACAGGAATACAATATTTTTCATACGAAAAGGACTATTGAAGAGTTGATCTTAAATAGAATAAAACAATCCCAAGTTTGGCTTTCATTAATATGCAAAATTAAAACATTGAAATATGTTAGTTCCTCACTGTTTCTACACACAAACTTCTCAAAAAATCCTAGGTAACATGAGAACCTCTTCATTTGGACCTACCATTCTGCCCCAAAGCAGTTTCCAGCTGCATGAGTGACAGTCTTGGAGTTGCTGAGGCAAGCATTTTTCTTTTATACAACTGTAAATTAATTTCATATTGGTGACAAACACATTTTAATGACAATAACAGGACTATAGAATCCTTCCAGATTTTTTTCCTAGTATACAGGCTTCCTCTTTTTTCACCTACGAAATAGAAATAATACTTAGCCTTCTTTACAAAACCATGATAGACATATCTGTACCACGTGGTACACCAAAGAAGAGATGAAATATTTCCATATTCACAGTCATTTCATTAGTAGGTAGGTGTTTGAGAGAAACCAACACAGAGAGATGACCTTAGAATCAATACTGACTTCTCCAGGGCAGCGAGACAGAAAAATTTCATTAACAGTGGAAAAATCTTCCTAATACCAGTACTACAAGATGCACTGGGCTGCAGAAGCATCTAGCTGCATGTACTGAATACTGATCCATCAGGGCTTATACAATGTTAGATGCTCAGGTGCCTCTACAGTGCAATTCCGTTTCCTTGAAGGCAGCACACATTGCTTCTCACCCATTCAAACTGGCACGTCACAGCAGAGGACGTAAGAGCGGTAGAAGTGGCAAGAGTCTTGCAGAGAGAAAGTGGAAGTTGCTGCAGTGGGACAAGGACTATCCATTTGTATTTATAGGAGTAGTTACAGCTAGAATTACATTAGTGTCTTTCGCAACATTTAGTAAATCCTACCAAATGTCAGTTGTGCCGTGCAGCAGTAAGTAATGCAGGATCGGTTATCTGTTTAGATACAGAACATAGGAAGGCACTGAATGGAAGTAAGTACCCACTGGGTCTGGGCTATGGGCAGCAGTCTGAGTCCTCTGCAAATTAAATGAACGTTTAATAGTTCAGATTTATATTACAAAGATGCAACATGTCAGGACGCAGCAAGGGCAGGGCTGCTTGCTAAGAGAACGTGAGCCAAGAGAGATCTCCTAACACCAGGGATCAGCCCCTCAGTCCCAAGCAAAAGAGACCTGGAGGTGATGGACAGACGCAACCAAGAGCCCATATCATAAGGTAGGATCATGGTGATGAGGCAGGTCCAGGGTCAGTCCAGGCAGTCCACAGGCAAGGATAAGGTTCAGCAATTGCCAGGTAGATCCATTACAGTCAGGCAGGACTGATATCAAGCTGGGAAGCCATCCTGTGGGCCAGGGATCAACAGGGGCCATAGTCTGTGACTGTGCAGGAAATCAGGTCAGGGCCATTAAGGCTTTGTTAGTGCCTGATACAACAGGATTCAGAGGAACTTGGAATTTGAGCATCTTTTCTTTGAAATTCTATAGTACAGATTGTAGGATTTTTCATTTTGTATTATCTTTCACAAGTAACTTTTGTACTACAATCTTATATTAATGTAATCAATTATTTATCTGGATAAGTATGTGAGATTTAATTCAGACTGCAGAAAGAACTTTCCCGTTCAGCAAGAGAGTTTTGTTTACCTAACCCTTTCAATCAAATCATGCTTGCTATTTACAACAGGAATTACTGGTTCTAGAAAAGATAAACAATACAGGGGTTAACTCGCAGGAGAACTAAGAATACCTCAGGTTATATTTTCTACAGCTCAGTAATGTCTACTCCCTCTTGTATCATTTTTAGAGATAGAAAATTTGTCTTTATAGTGCAGCATGCACCAACAGGAACTACTAACAGAGATTATAAAATATACTGAAATGTGTGGAGGAGGACTTGTGGAATAGCATGCTATGAAATGATCTCACTGAGTTTTTATGGATTTCCGTGCAAAAAATAGCTCATGTCTTGAGAGCTGTTTTATCCCTCTTGAAGGTAATGAGTAGGATGCAAATGTAGAAAGGATAGCCTGATAACAACCCTCATTTCTTTAAAGCACTGTGCTTCTGTTTAAAAATAAAACAGCTTTTCAGATGAAGATCCAGAGCAGACAGTGGCAGATTATGGGTTTGCTATTCTGCAAGTCCCATCCCACCACTACGTTGGACTAAAAGTCTATTGAAACAAAAATGGTAGAAGAGAAATGATGCAGTACAACTTCACATTTTATGAAAAGTGCACTGCTATCAGCAGGTCCATGAAGACTTAACAAGATTTTACCATTCCGAGTTCTAGCCACTCTTAAGATAGGGTTTAAATTTACATTCAATTTAATTGTTCTGCACTTTTCCCTGTTTTGACTCAGTTATGTATTCTGGTTACTTTGCTCTCATTTGAAAGACGATGTAAAACGATGATAGGAATTTGGATTACATAAACAAGAATTGCTTTAAATTCGTTTTTTTTCTCCCTCAGAAAAATAAATGGAAATGTAACAGTATTCAAACAACGGTTCCAAATAACTTAATAATTATTTGTGAGATTCAGTTAGTCTAATAAAGTTACTCCTTCAGACTTTTTCATCATTTCATCACAAAACCACAGGTTTTATACATTAAATAATATGACATTGTGCCATGAGCTTTTCATGGCTAAATTTTAAAAGTTGTATTTTTGTACTGAGTATAAGTTATAGAGCTACATCATTAACAAGAATTAAATGGAGATTTTAATCTTAAATATTACAGACATAAAATGGAGGTCAAAGTTAACTTGTTGTTCATGTATGACTAAATTCACCTGTCTGTATGTCTCCCACAGATCATTATTATTTTATAAACAGTAATGAAAGAGAGGTATATATAGAAAGAATATCACATTGTAAATCCCGGAAAGTAATAGTGCAATAACATATATAGCAGTAATAGTAATAATTTTCTGAAGCAAATCATTGTAATGAAACACTGCCAGGAGAGGAGACCAACTAGATAAACTTTTAATCTCTTTTCTAAAACATTATCTGAAAAAAAAAAAGAGTTCTGAAATACTAGGAACACAGAGCCACAAGATTGTTGGCTTTTTAATTTTTCAGAATTCTGTATAAGAGTCTGCTATTTCATATCAGTAAGAACAAGCTTGGTTTATCAGCTAGCTAATATTTAACCCCTCTATCATGTCTAAGCAGCAAAGGGTAACATTTTCACACTTATTTGAATGTTCTCAGTATTTTTAATTAGCTTTCTAATAAGCTTTTCATCTTTGTAAAGCTATCACCTCAAAAGGCCCAATAAAAACACACTATCAAAATAAAATAAGAGTTGTCACTTTTGTACAGTCAAAGTCTTCTTTCTCATATTCTTCTTTCATTATTTATAAATATTTAACCAGTAAATACTTATGTCACAACAGACAGTAATATAGAAAATGAGAAAAAAAAGCAAACGTTATTTTTGCCATATATCACAAAGTAAAACATCATAAAAGCATGAAGCATTCCAGAAGAAATGTGCAAAATAAGTCTCTGCAAAAGCGTATGTTTCTCAGACGGGTACAGATACACAAGATCTGTCTGTCCAAAATGATCTAGTTTTTCCTCAACGTCCCCAGCTTTTTGAAGACCACATGTTGTTCCACTGATGTTTACAGGGGTTGTCCTAAGCAACCAGATAAACCAGAGAGATCTAAAGGGGTCTCTCCCGTTAGTGCTACAGTCTCCAAAAATCACAAAAAGGAAAGGAGCTCTGCAAGCGCCCTGCATATGGAGAAATGCACAGCCTGGGGTAGGAGAATCTTTCTAATTCTTCACAACTACTTGTTGTAGCAAAGAAACAAATGACTGCTACAATTACGCTCTACACAGACCTGATGATTTGGGGTTTTGGCTCAGACTATGGACTCTGATTTTTGTTAATATAATAGATAATATTAACATAACTTACATTTTCTTATGATCTCGTGGGATTTCTATGTCCCAGAAGTGACAGTGACATTATTGAGTGATTATGATTTATTATTTCAATTATGGTAGAAGACAGAGACCCTATTCAAAATTAGGCCCCTGTTGTGATGCATATACGTCTAAGCATATGTTAAAAGACTGTATCTGGACCAGAAGTCTGCAAATAATTCCACTCAGACACACGGGCAGGGATGAACCCGGACAATGCATGTATTGCAGAGGTTGTAACAAAATCACAGGTTCTCCTAGTCATAAGCAATACTTTTTCTCTCGAAATGAAATAGGTTACCCCTCCTACTATTTTCTTTCTTAAAAGAACATACTGCGTACTTTCTTGTTGAATGAGGCAAGATCTGCAAGTTCTCTTCCTTAATGACTCTCTTTTCCTTTTTCTCACACGTTATGTGCTCCAGTCTCCTGACTTTGTTCTTCTCTCTCTTTACCATTTTCAAACCCTCTTGTCTTCTGTCCTGCACTATTTCGTTCCTTTACCAGTGACCACGCGCTCCTGCCCATGACAGGGTGAAGCTGCCCTCCCCGAGGGGTTCTGCTGCTCTCCCTGTAACTCCTCCAGCCTTTGTCCTCTCTTGTCCCTTGAAATCCCAGCTGCCATGGGACTGTCACTCTCCAACACCACTGAAACTTTCAGGAGGCTCTGACTTCATCTGACTGTCTCACCCTGAAACTTATGGATGAAAAAGCACTGCATAAATTTTAAGCATTGGTATTGATTGTATTAATAATATTGGCATGTTAAAGGATCATTATACAAACCATTTAGCTCCCCTTTCAAACAGGTAGCAGATAGAAAGGAAATATCCCTCTCCTGTCCTCCATAGGGAATGTCCCACTTATTTGGATGAAACAAGGGATGCTAAACAGCACCAAAGTGTGCTGCTGGATTTCTCTAGCTTTAGGAACTCTTACAAAATAATGATTGTGGTAGTACATCTTCAAGTTCAGAGAACAGAAAGAGCAAGTAACCAGAAGAGGGTGGGAGAGCGGATGAAGAGAGGCCAAAAGGAATAGAAAAGGGCGAAAGCAGAGCGTGAGACTAAAGGCATATTTACATTTTGGGGTACAGAAAAGGCATTTCTTAGGAATGAATTTTTAAATTTTATTTTAGCAATATAAAGAAGTAAAACTAGGAGGAACAACAGAAAATTATGTTTACATCAGAGCATAATTTTTATTGTGATAAAAAATAAAGTAGACAGAATGGAAGATTTCTGAGGAGAGCTATCAAATGACAAAAAGCCAGCTTTTTCAAGTGATCTACAAATAAAATCTCATCATGGCTGACTTAAAACGTTGTGGCTGGACATAACGAGTGTAGACATTATAGCCAACATGGTCAGACTTCTGAACATCCTCTGTTAGAGACCTTGATTGATTGTCTTTACCAGAAATTATTTGAAAGGAATTACAACATTGGAAGCAAGAAATGATTGAGGGTAATTTTTATATGTAGACATATATTACTTGGGAATGGATCTGCCCTTCGCACAAAAGTGAATGAATGGAGTTCTTCCATGTTAATATGATGATTAAAATGGTAATACCCAATAGCAATTAAAAACCCCTGTCTTTCACATTCCTGTGGAAAAAAAAAAATCTGTTTCACATGGTTACCATCTTTTAATAGGGATTTTTAAAAAAATGTTTCACTGGAAGCATTATATTTATTTCAACTATTTTTAGAAAATTAGTTCACCATTTCAGATGTGAAACTGAGTTTGAAGAAAAGCTGGCTTGAACTAAATGCAAGTAGAAGTCAAAGTTATCTTTTTCATCACGTAACAAAAAACACTTGAAAACATTCAATTTCTCTCTCGGTGGATCAGTCACACATCTATCAAACACACAGAACATCTACGAATATCAGAGTACATTCTGCCAAAGGCTTCTCAGATTCTGGAGTTGAGAGGAAAAAGCTTTTACATTGACATTTGCTTTACAACCACTTGAAATAGCCGCTTCTTTGTGCTGCTGAGGATTATTATGTTCTTCTTGGCCAGCACCGTAGATATTTCTCCTTCTAGCTTTGTCAGTCACACAACCAAAAATAGATCTACAAATATTACATAAACTTTCTAAGTTGGTTTCTTGGCTGCTTTTTTCAGATGCAAAGTGGCTTTGTTTGTTTCTTGCATGGATTTTTTTTTCAATAGATTCACACCTATGAATATGGTACTATAAATTTCTTTGCGTATTATTTCTCCTAATGAAAGGTTACCAGTCTAAATGTTCTTTTAGAGGTTTCGCTTTCTGGAAAAGGCACTGTGGACACACATGATTAAAGAAAGGTAATCCTCTGAGCCTGGAACAACTCCTCATTCGTGGTATTAGCAATAAAAAGAAATCAAAGATGCCAAGAACTGGAGCATTTAAAGGCTTAAGCTCTCGAAATACCAGAAACTACTGGAAAAGAAGGCAAGAACACTTCAATATACATCTGGAAGCAATAAGCGTTATTTAAAAGCAAGTCAATCAGGAGGTTTTACTTCTGAAAAAATTGCTGATGCATTTGGCGTATTTAAAAGTTTTCAGAAATCCAAGCAAAGGAGGATATTCACAAAGCTGTTGCAAAAAAAATAAAATTTGGGAGCACTGCATTCTAAATGAAAATGAAGAATATGAAAGTTACACACTTTGAGCCTGAAGGTTTAAGATTGGGGAGACAATTCTATCTGTTGCGGGTGTTACGATAAGGCCTGGAATTAGCCTGCCTTAGAGTAAGATCTAATGAAGATTTGTAGATTAAAAAAAAACTCTTCCAATTTTAAGGAGCCACTGGTTTTCAACAGAAAGTGGAGCAAATATGACAAAAATAGACTCCCGGGAGATGCTGTCTCCAGATGAGGCAATTTAGAATCTGCCCAGAAACCAGTATTCCAGTAAGTGTTGGACTGGACATGCTCTGACACCTTAGATATGATCAAGAGCTCAAAATAGCGTAAGACAAAGATGTGAGAGGCAGAAAAGCACACAGAGCTTGAAATTATAAGCAAGGAATAACAACACAAATAAAGCAGATGGGAGAAGCTGAACGTTACACAAGAGCTCGTATTAATTTGACTGCAAGCGCCAGGGTTCTGAACCATGAACAAACTGCATGTTGCTGACACCTCCGCCTTCGATAACTTTTCTTATGAATAAAGGACATGTGGAGAAGAAGGAGGTGTGTGCAGGAGAAATAATAACCATGAGAGCAAATGGGATGTATTACCTTCAATTAGTCCTATGTGCACCACTCCTAGTATTTCTAGGAACTCTGCTGTAACCCTAGGAGAAAATCAACAGGTTGTAGAAAAATAAATGGGTAAAATTCCGCTTTTAGGAAAGTGATTTTGTTTCTGTCTAAAAAATATGTTTCTAGATATAAATAATAAACCAGGGGAAACATCTTAGACTTTTTTCTATTTTTAGATGGTACTACTAAAGATATTACAGCTGAAGAGCTGATTATGCATTAGAAAGCTTTTTAGCTAGTCTTCTTTACCCAGTACAATGGGATGTGACAGTGGGACACAATCTGCAGGACACAATCTGCATTTGAGCAGAATATGGTGAAGCTATGTTTAGAAATATGACTACTAGTCCTCATCATTCCTAATTTATTGGGTGCAGAGTGTGTACAAAAGCCTGGGGAACTCTTTGTGTGAACTCTCTTAGAATCACACTGACCTTCATTTAACACAGCCCGATTCACTTCCGAAGTGAGGTAGGCAAAATTGAATTAAGGTCATTTTTAATTCTGAAGAAAAATGCATACTAAGGCATTTAATACAGCTTAGTCCTCTTTAAATTAACAGCTGTAATTAACATGGACACCTCTGTAGAAAAGACCTAAACCAAGAAATTTAAAAAACACCACTATTTTTGTTTTTAATCTTCTTTGTTCTGTAAAAGGTGATTCAGAGTCTCAACACAGAGTAAGAACAAACACTCAGTATAACATTGATCACCTCTCAGTTATGGTAAGCATGCAGATAATTAAGTCCACTCCTCTGAAAATGTTTTACTACATAGTTTTTTAAACAGCTATACATTTGAAAACTTTGACTATACAAGTATCAAATCTCTGTGGCTAGACTAGAATCTAATGTCAGAAAACTACACCACCAGTTTTGATCTAAGTTTCATCCTTTCAATAGTTCATGTGCAGCAATCCAGATATATGTTGAACTACTACAAAGAGAAGAACAAAATGTGCAATTAATTTTTTTGTTTTTTCTCTACTTGGTTTTGGTACGCAACTATTCAGAAGTGCAGCAAATCAAGGTAATATAAAATACCTCGCTTCTCTTAGGTTGAGCAATCTATAATGGATTCAAAAATTTTGGAACACCTCTATAGAAAAGCAAAAGTCTTGTTGCGATGTGGATAAAGAAACATTTAAAATGAGCCTGCCAGCAGCCACATACCCCCCAAAAGGATCACAAAGTCAGTTATGAAGGCAGGTCAGATTAGCAATTTCTTCTGAATTACAGGTTTGCAGGTAGCATCTTCTACAAATACGGAATAATCTGCAGAACAATTGTAAGCAACTGAAAAAGCTGCTGCTTGGCTGATAGCAAGAGACTACACTCCCTCTCCCAAATGATCACAGGAGATAAAGGCCAAGAACTGAGCAGCTGGACCTGCCCATTAAGGAAGTTTGTAGTTTATCTCTGCAAAAAACATGTTTATGCAGCAGGACATTGATCACAAGACAGTACCTGCTACCTCCTATGAATGACTGTATAGCCATTACCCATAGAAAACTTGACAAATGCTATCTTGTCAAGGGGCAATATTGACGGCAAAAGCATAACCCAGACATACCTGTTTCTTTAAACTATGTTTAAAACATCAGAAAAATACCCACCTTGCAACTTTATGGCTCTTGAGAGGTTTGTGGTGAAATAAGTGTAGTTAAAAATCAATAAGGGAATATATAAACCCTTTGCTTCTATGTTTACATGGGTTTTTTTGACCAGTGGCTATCTCGGGAAACATCTAATGCCAAGAAGGGGAGGGCAAATGTAGTGAAGTGCTGGCTGCTGGCGTCAACTTCCTTTGGACCATCTTGCTTTAAGTGTACATAGTCACACTGAAGGAAGGCCAAGTTACCATTAATTAAGAATCCCTCCGTCTTTGAACCAAAATGTCCCTCAAATCCATTAACAGTTACAGCGTGCAAATGCTTCCCTGAGGCTGCAGATTCCTTCTGGATTCACAGTCAGAGGGCATCAAAGAACATTTTTCAGGAGATCTGGTGGAGCAAGTTGTTGGCCAAGTCGCTCTAGTTTCATTGGGGATTTGGGGACTGGCAATCACAGATATTATGGAGACAAGATATGATGCCTTTCTCTTGTCTCTGTGAGGGTGGAGTCCTCAACAGGAATGAATTGGGCATCAGTGGATTTGGACTTACTTGCATATCACTCTCTGTATAGATAGTGTATAACCTCATCGCTCTTCGTATAGCTAGTGCAGGCAGCGAGGGGAATTGCTGTACTCCTGCTTTTCATCCTTAGCACATCTACATGACATAACTGATACATTCTTGGCAGGTCTGAAATTATGCTGCAGTGATGAATGTTCCTGTTTCTGGGTCAGAAGCTGGAAAATTTGGAAAATAACTTCCATATTCACAAAGACAGACACTTCGGCTTCTTGGCACGTTAGCAGCCTGCTAGAAAAACATCCCATGCTGGCAGAGCAGGGGTTAGCTGAAAGAAGGAAACGTGCCACTGGTCTGGAACCACATGAAAGGAAACCAAAGAGTTAAATGTCAAATATATCACTGTTTTGGAGTAGAGAAGGAGGCTGCCAGGGTACTCAAAGATGCAGGAATGTGGGATGTGGGGAAGAACAATAAAATCTGGTGTTCAAACCGTGTAATTTACAGGCACTGCTGCAATGGTAAATCAGGCTGGCCATAAAACGGAATTACAACAAAGGCAGGTACATGTTGATAACCTGAGCAGAGCCTACATCTACAGGGTAAGAATCATCAGTATGAATGGGCAAAGACATCTCTCTGCATACGCCAATCCCTTGCAATCAGGCATACCTTAAGTGCAACAGAAAAAGAGATGCCTAATAATTTAAATTTAGTGACTTGTTTCAAACACGTATTGAAAACAACTGCTGTAGTTGCTACAAAAATTCTACAGAAATTGGAATGATTATGGATTGAAATGATATTTGGTTCCAGAAGTAATTATTGTATAAAAAAGTGATTTCCTTTAAAAGCAAGGGAGAGTCTATCAGAAATTTATCTCTGCTGTCCTGAAATGACCCTCTCATTTTTAGTTCTGTGTCTATGCAGAGTGGAATGTGCAAGTTCCATGAGGGAACTATGCAACTGCTACAGAGCTTTAGGCTTTTTTAGTGAAAAAGATCGGTCTTGCTAGGATATTCCTAATCGATAGTTCCCAGCAGGTATGTAGAAAAATGGATTAAAACCAGCTATGAGTCACTGAAACTACATCAATGTGTATAGTTCTAAAACTGCTGAGCTGACTTTCTTAGAGTATAGCTATACAGAGCAAGTGAAAAAACAAATGAAATTGGAATTTTTTAGATTGTGCCATTACTGAAATATTCTAACATATACAAACAGAACATCTTTGATATCGGCACAATTTGATTTCTTAACCAATTTTGTTGAAAGAAAGAGGACAAACTACTTTTGCACAAGCAGTGATAAGAGGCATTTCGGCATCAAAGGATTTTATATAAGAAAACCAAAGGATTGCATGTAAGAAAATTAAGGCAAACTGAAGATTAGGGCTAGAATGACAGTTGATGCTCTGCATCCAAAGAATTATAAATAAATAGATATAATACTAT
>NW_010400359.1:0-4272 GCF_000710305.1 Buceros rhinoceros silvestris
CGAAGGGTCGGAAATAGAGCTGTGTAAGTAGGCTTCGGTGTTCAGTGGTAAATTTGGAAGTTTTAGTTGGAAAAGAAAGTGAGTGAAACCAAATGTCTTTAAATTGCTTTAGGAATTTTCTAATTCTCGAGTCTGTCTTCCTGTAGCAGTTCAGCTGAGTAAAACCATACCTATAACTGTATTAGTAAGCTGCATCAGAGAGGCAAAGTTAACGGTAATATCGTTAGTGGTTATTACAGCTGCTCTCTAAGTAATCTCTGGGTTGCTTTTTTTCACTCTTCTGGATGGAAGGAAGTAGTGAGCAACTCCAGTGTTACAGGCTGGTGAAATACAGGTTCTTGAGCAGTGTGGTTATTCTCACAGGGAATTTACAGGGCGCTGAACAGTTGTAGGGTTTTATCACTCGTCTGTTGATATTGTAAGGCTCGTTTGAACCCTATGTAGTATGCAGTCAGCACTTCTAATGTGGTTGGTAATCTTCGTCATTCGTATGCGCTAGTGAGTTATGAAACTGATTGTGAACTTCAAGTACAGGATATCTTGCAGGGTCTGAAAAGTAATTGTAAAAAAATATTTTCCAAGTTGTGTTGGTTGTTAGGTCTAAAATTGATAAAACAGGAACTGAGAGTGCTGTAAAATTTTTAGCAGTGTTAAGAAGGGATCATAGCAGTCATGCGCAAGCAGGCTGAGATTTAGGGTCTGTGAGGAGCATCAGAATAAGAATCTTAAATGCATTATTGTCCCTGTTTTTTTAAAGGACTCTTTCTGGTATATGTCAGGAATGCAGGTGACCAACTTTTTCCTTTTGGAAAAAAAGATTTCAGCTTCCCCATAATAAAGAGAATCCAGCCTGCACAGAAAAACGAAATAGCAGTGCAGAGAGCCAAGTGAATTCGTGTGTGCAGAGTATTTTTTATTTTTTTCAAACTAACTTTATCTGTGAACTCCCAGCCCTGGAGCCTATCTGAAATAAGATAGGAAGCTTCAGTCTTGTCACCAATGCAGCTACAACTTGTCCTGGGGAAGCCTTCGTAATGGGGTCAGGTAAAGTTCAATGAACTACCAAACCAGCACTATTTCAGAAATGCTAAGGTGCTCTTTCCACTGATCTCTCCACTCTCTCTGCCTGTTATTAAACTGGTAGTTTTTACAACATCAATAAAGAACTTTCCTACCCAATTGCCCCAGACAAAGGCCTGAAAGCTAGGTTTAAACTATGAAAACTTTGTGTTAGGTTCATTTAGATTGTTTTGCTGTGTCAAATACTCACTTGAGTTCAAAAGTTCAGATGAACCATGAACTTTGTCATTTCACAGCAGGCAGTTCTACAAATATAATCTGAAAGTGAAAAAACATGCAATATTTAAGGTGCATTTTGTTTTTCTGTGTGGCATATACTTGGAGTTTGGCATTTGCAAAATTCTGCTTGACTTAAAGTAGCTTTTAACTATTTAAAAGACAGAAAAAAACCTAAACACAATTAAGCCAAATAATTCCTTGATCCCTGACCTTTTAGGCTTTCAAACCAACACATATTCAGTGACTAATCATTACTACACAAACTAAACCCAGCTAATCTTCTTAATAAATTGTGAAGTCTTGTATGTCTCATGGTTTCAGTGATGGCTTTTCTGCCTGTCTGGAACATTGCAGAATATCAAAACAAATGGGTCATGGCTTTATGTATTTGTTTAAAGTTTGAATCTATGTCATCTCATGATACAGCCTTGAGTTGAGCAGGTTTTACAAGCGTACGTGAAGTATAACACTGTTAGGATGAAATATCAGCCAATACAATTTTTACCTACTTATTAGATAATAAAACTGCGTGGGCAAAAACAGCTTGTGCAAAACTATTTTTAAATTGTGGAAACTTACCAGAAACTGAGGAGCTTTTCCATGAAAAAGAATTTCGTATGCCTGCTCTATCCTTCCTCCTAGTAGGTCTGGAGACTATCTGTCAGGAAGTGCTTCTTTTTCATTTTCTTTTTCAGACTTAAATTTGGAACTGGAAACAACAACTGATTTAAGGCTGTTGTGCCTGTTGGTTCATAAATTGTATTTCAGGGCTCCTCAGAATTGCTACATCTGTTGAAAAAAAAAACCCAACAAACTCGACGTGACATTATCTGAAATGTATTTTTGTTGTAGCAAATGTATTTTCTGATTTTTACATTAGGAAAAGTTTGAATTTTTGAACTTTTCTTTATGGGAGGACCTTGTTTTGGGGCCTTATCATATAATGACTACACTCTTGGAACTTCTTCTTTAAAGCAAACATAACTACAAATTTTTGATAAAATTGATATATTTGGTCTCTGTACGAGGCGCATGCTGTTTGCAGAAGGAGTCGTTTAATTGTTTGAAGTAATTCATTGCTATTCTTGCATTGCTCAGCAAAGAACAGATACAAACATGGGGAAGAAATTAGCAATCGTGTTCTTTGTGAACAACAAAGAGAGGAGAATGAGGAAATGTCAAATTTGGTGGACATCTGCAGCATCTGTGCCGCTAAGCCCATAGCTGTAGTTGAGATTGTGATTGAGCTTTTGATGTGAATTGATTGCTAATAGGATCACTACCCTATCTCTTCCCTTTTTCTGAAGGCTTGCATCAGCTGAAAAATACACATTGTAAGAAAAAGTGCGTTGCATGTTTTGTCTGATAGTTGCAAATGTTCGTTATCTTGGGCAGTTCTGCTGTAGTATCTTAACCAAGTGCACCAATTCTTGGAGCTGGTGATACTTAACTCATGGGGCTAGTTCTGCTGCAGCAAGCTTCCTGCTTTCAGGCTGTTGTCGAAAGAAGCCAGGGAAGCAAAAGCAGAATTTCCAGAATACAAGCAGTGCATTTCAGTGGCAATAGCTTCCTCCTAGTGCTAGCAGGAAGCATTATATACCACATCAGTGATCTGCAGCATGAGCTACAGATCTTCTCTGAAGGTTTGGTTAAAACCGAATTTATACAAATGCACGTGAGTCTCCTTAGTCTCTTTATGCTGGGTAAAAATCACAGAGCAGCACAAGCTTTTAGAATTCTAGGTCTAGGTGAGGAGGCTTGTCTTCTGAGATCTCTCCTGCCCTCTCTTCCAGCACTTCTGGAGGTGGGTTGTTGCTAGGAAAGTCACTGAAGATGAAAGCCATTGGCTGCATCACTTAGACTCTGGGTAGCCTTCCGTAAAGTCATCAGCAGGTGACCTTAGTGTGATGCAGCCTAGCATCAGTGAAGGCACAGAGATGGCTTCAAGCCAGATAGGCATTCTGTCCCTCTGTGAGAGCTCTGTGTCAATCCGTGTAGAGGTAGAACATATGTACAAACTTCCTAAAGTGCTCAACAACCTGTGAGCTGAAGAGAATTTCAGGGATGGTCGTTGCTGTCATATGGTTTTGTTGGTGGTTTTTGCAAGGTACAGTTTAGACCAGAGTCCTGCATAAATTTCTAACTGAAGACAGAGTTAACTAATGCTGACTTGGCCCTTCATTGCTTCCAGCTGTTGAGGCTGATACAGAAGATGAAGAGCTGGGAAGGATAGGTTATTCTTCTCCTATTCTGAACATGGCCAGTGGTTGTAAACATTTTCTTCTGTCTGGGAACTTAAGGTTTACTGAAGAATATTCTACTCGAACCAGGCTGCAGCACTAACAATGTTTGTGCAATACAGTACCTTTCATTTTATTATCTGTTTTAATCTTTAGTGAGACAACAGAAGAGTAGCGTTTCTTTTCTGATAGATATCTCTTGTGTAAATAGATGTTCATGGTCTAATTCACTGTGGCAGGTCCTAACAGGTGAAAATTTCTAAATAGTTCTCCTGTTTTTATCATCAGCTCATATACGAATTGCTATACATTAATGCATTTAATGTCTTTTAGAGCTGTAATGAGAAAATAAAAATATTAATTAAAAAACCAAGCGTGACTCACTTTTTTTGTAAGGTATTTTTTCCTATAGGTCATAATGTCTGTGTAGCAAAAAATGATAGGCACTTTGAACTAATACAAACCCATAAACTAGACGGTATTAATCTCTCATATTGTTTTGACTAAAATAGAATAATATTGGTGATCAATACAATCCATTTTTCCATGCAGGCTGCTGTGAATTGGAGTGATCAGATCATTTAGTGGAAGGAAATAACTCTGGGATAGGTATTGTATTGCTTGTGAAAGCTTGAATTACCAGGCTTTTCTAATTATTTATTATAATTGTTGTTTATTATAACGATTTATTTAACAAATATGAGAAATTTGTTAAATTTTGTATTTATTATAA
>NW_010400360.1:0-1519 GCF_000710305.1 Buceros rhinoceros silvestris
GAATATAGCTTATTTATATATATATAATATATATAATATTATTATAATATAGCTTATAGGGGAGGCATAACTCCGGGATAATGAGACATGCGATGCATGAACTTGTATGTAATGTATGAAACGTAACATGTAAGGAGGCATTTCGGGTTAGTCCGTAACTCTTGGAGTACCCAGCCAATGGTGAAACAAGGGAGGGATTTTTCGGCTGGGAATAGAGTATAAAAACTTCATGTATTGCCTTGGCAAATCGTGCCTACTAGCTAGACAGCCGGTCTTGCAAGGATGTAATAAAGTCAGGTGCTTCATTGTGGAGTCTGGCCTTAGTCTCCTTGGCGAGAGGTTTTTTTCTTGTTTCTTACAAGATGAAGTAGGGAATCCCAGGTCCTCCTGGTGGACTTCTTTCTTGTATTCAAATCTCTCCCATTAACATTTTTAACAAACAAAAAGAAAACTTTTTTCTTGTAGTGTTACTGTCATATCCCTGACTAGAAACCTACAGGATGTGATGTTAGGGGAGTGTGCAGCATTCCTCTCAGATTTGGTCTGTAAACTATTGAACTCAGTTGGTACTACTACACTCAGGACCAAAATCCTCTTGTCAAGATGGAGGTGAAAGCACAGGGATGACATTTCTGTGCACCCATGGTCTCAAATGAAGCAAAGCCCTTACAGATATATCTAGCTTTAAGCATTTGCTTAAGCCCCTCCTATTTCTGGAAAGCATTACAGCTTTCACTTTAACACTTTGCTGAATCAGACTGGTGAATAGGTGCCTGCTTTTGGCTGAGTTGTTAAATGATTTCTTTGACGAGCATCTGGGGAAAAAGAACAGTTTATGTCATTAACAAAAAAACAAAAAAAAAAACCAAAAACCAAAAAAAAGAAAAAAGAAAAACCCAAACCAAACAAACAAAAAAAGATTTGGGAGGGATCTGCTCATCATGGTGGTCTTTTTCTCTGTTGTTTTTTTTCCAAGTAATAGTCCTGACCTGAAGGTATATGAAGGGGTCTTTGTTGAGTGCATATAGTTACCGTTCTGCCTGTGCCTTTGCAGAAAGTAGTTTTGAAAGTTTTCAGAAGCTAAAGTACAGCCCCCCCAAAAAACCCAACCAACCAACCAAACAAACAAAAGAAAACAGAAAAAAAATCACATGATGTTCTATTACATCATTTTACAAATGCATCGCTTTTTTCTTTCTTTTAACATGTGGCTTTCAACTTTGAAGAAAAGCGCTCCCCGTGACTGACACCGCAATTGTATGCTTGCCGTTCCAGCTATAGACAGGTTGAGCTGCGCGCAAGATGACTTCCACAGCCAATTTAACACATTCTTACAGTGTCTTTAAGCGTAGAAAGCAACTAGGGAGGCCACATTTGACTCGTCGCTGGAATGTCCCCCGAGGCGCTCACAGCTGCTGCTACCTCAGGCCCGACAGGTTGCATCATCGTGTTAGTTCCGCACAGCATCATGTAACCCGAGGTGCGAGCACCCCAAGCGCCGAGCGGCGGCGGGGGGCTG
>NW_010400361.1:0-3629 GCF_000710305.1 Buceros rhinoceros silvestris
TTCTGTGATTCTGATTCTGTGCTGCTGTGTCTTCCCACCACGCTGGGAGTCTCGCTGTCGAACTCATGACTGTAGGGCAGACCAGAACTGCACTTCTGTTCATAACTCCACCACAGACCAGCAGACAGCTACAAAGGAGAAAGCTGTCAGTGGATCCCACTGCTGATTTCATATCTCGAGGTGGTCTCTAATTGGAAGAGCAGTTGCAGTATGTCAGTGGAGGTGCATATTTGGCTCGCAGATGTGAAAATATGATGGTGTCAGTAGATGTTCATTCTGCTGATTTAGATATTTGATTTTTGTTCCTGTGTCAGAAGTGCCTCTTCAGTTTCCTTCATCACTAATAGGGGTAAGAGATGTTACAGCTTCTGCATGACAGAGGTGAGCCCTTCCCTCATCTGCTGACCTAATGCCCCTACCTGCTTCACCAGACAGATCTTAACCTGTTCCAAATTGAGGACTTTATCCTGTTGGGCAAAATTAAATAACCATCAGTAAAAACAGTTATATGGGTTTAAGCATTAAAAAAAAAACCAACCCCAATATTTATTGGCTGGCTGGACACAGAATTAGAAGTCCTTAGGCCAGGAAGTCTAGGTAAGGTACCAAAGTTGTGTGCCAGGGAAGCAGACGTGCTCTAAATTCATGGGCAGGAGGGGAGGGGGCTGTCAGATGTTCTTAGCAAGGCTGTAACACACCAAACGGACGGCTTGGACCTGTCGTCCAAGGGGAGGGGTGTCTCACGATAGCCAAGGATCTGTCCGGAGCCAGACAGAACTTCAGCTGGCTGCCTGAAACCAGCAGTACTGTGGCCAGAGCTCACTCTCTACCAATTGTGAGTTTATTCTTTATTCACTGCCACTTATAAAATGTTTAATTTGTGTTAATGTTACTGAAAATTTAAGACTTTAGAAGGAATTTAAAGAAACCCAGTGAGACCGCAAAGCAGCATGACTTTCTGGTTTAGTACAGCCGTGCTCCAAACCCTGCTTGTACATGGTCATAGGTGTTTGCTATTAAAAATAATTTTTTGCGTGGTCTTACTTTTATTTCGTTCATTTGATCCCCTTTCCTCCTGGGGTGAGGATGTTTATTCCCAAATCTGCTAGCCCCTCACAAGCAGGCAAGGAACTTGACCTCTGTTGTTAATCTTTCTTACAAGTCTTTTAAAGACTGGGGTGAAAGAAAGCCAGTCTCTTGCTCGTGTAACTTTCAAAGTCTTAGTCAGAGCCCATATGTTACAACCTGGAGGAAATGATGCTTGGGGATGACTAACAGAACATGTTCCTGCTGTTAATTTGGGTGTCATTCCAGAAATTTAATTCGTAAGCTTTCCCTTTCATTTTATTAACATATTTGCTTACTAATTCCAGCCTTTGCAGTTGTTCCCCACTAAGGAACTTAACAAAGGGATAATTTTATGTTACCAAAGAGAGGTATTTGTTCACCTTGGCTGGGGAGAAGCAAAGAGCCATGCGTGTGTTAGGTTAGCAGAGATGTGATTTACAGATGGGAAATTCACTTTAATGTGGCTTCCTGCTGCAAACGTCATTTTACTCCAGTCTGTCTGAAAGGGCGAGAATCAGGAGCGAGGCTCTAAAGTACTAATTGCGAATTATTGCTTCCTCCAAGAAGCAGCGAATAGCTTTTGGTGGTTTGATGCTTAAGACTGACCATGAGGTTATAATGCAATAATAGTCTGATTTGCAGCAGGCAAGTGAGGGCAATTAATGAAAAAAGGTAGCTTACGGTTTATAACCTCTTGTTACCGCCGGGTTAGTACCTGTCTGTTAGGCTGCCCCTTGTAGCGAAGCATATGTCACATACCCCAACCCCGTTACTGCTTATTGCTCTGTGTGAAAGGCGAGGTGGCGGAGCCGCAGGGCAGCCAGCGGCGTGTTGGTGTGGCTGGCGATGCTGTGCCGGAGCCGCGCTGTGAGCGTGCTCACTGTTGCGGTGTGCTCTGCAGAAGCCCTCTGTAAGTGCTTCTCTGCAGCAGCTCCCAGAGCAGCTGTAGTAATAAAATGCCAAACCCCCGGCACGGGGTGAAGGCAGCTGACCACGCAGCAGCGTGATCGCGTTGGTGAACACCTTCTCCGACCAGCCGGCTTGGTAGGCTGCGTGGCAGACTGGGGTGCCCCCTCCTATCTTTCCGTGCACTTGGTGTGACCCAGCACGATCCCTGCTGCCGGGGGTGACTCTGACGGTGGCGTGGCAGTGCGGTACAAGCGGTTGAGGTGTTTGCGTTGGGTGTGTGTTTGCAAAGCTGAGACAGCTCAGGCTCTGCGGGTGAGCTCTGAAGGGTGTTGCTGCATCCACTCCCTGTGGTGCTCTGGTTCCAGCCGAGCCGCCGATGAAGTCTGTGCTGAAGCCCATTCAGCCGACTGTTCTTCACAGTTTATCAAGACGGAGAAACAAGTTAAATTTACAGATTCTTTCTCCTCCGTATCACAAACCGAGCAGCTGTCTCCTTTCTTCCTTGGTTTTGTTTAACTTCAGATTGTCTGGAAAAGTTGAACCACCTCAGTGTGATTGCTGTGGACTTTTGGAGGTTGGAGTTTATTTTAGAAACCTTGGTGCTAAGGAGCAGGCTTGAGAACTTCCGATGATGTGAAATGGAGTTACGGCCCTGAGCCAAGACTTTGTGTCCCAGCGAGGAGGGGAAGAGCCAAGAAGTGCGAATGCCTTAAAAGGAGAGGACTTGTGTAGGTACCTGCAAACTAACACTGATATCCCCCGGATCGCACCCAGAATGTTTCCCATGTGTGAAGGCTCATGTCTTGAGAAAGCTCGGAGTGGCAGCAGCAAGGCCCTAAGTGCAGCGAGCTGGCGCGTCAGCGCGTGGCACTGCTGCAGTGGGGAGGCTGTGGAGGAGCAGGGCACTGTGTAACTCCCTCCTCGTTCAGCTGTACTGTGTTGTAAGCACCTGCTGCTGCAGGTGGCACGGGGGCTGGTGACTCCTTGGGTGAACCTGGAAACTCTCTTTGTTCCCCCAAATTTTGATGAATTTGGGTTATGCAAAGTGATGTCTTAAACCCTGTTAAGTGGATTAGCTTTCTCTGCAATTAATTTTCCAAAGAACCCTGTTCCACATCTCAAAATTTGATGTTGTAAGACAGTTTCAAGCTTCTGCTCTTACTCTCAGCATAAGGACCTTTCTCCTTGTGTGGGTTATATGATGGGGAATAAATGCCTGTGACCTCAGTGAAGGTTTTTTGGGTTTGGAAGAAACCCCGAGTGAGCCACATGGTTAAACGGGGTGAGGTTTTGCCGCCTCAGAGTAGAAAACAGTTCAACTGCTAAGCCCTCTCAGAAAAAGCTTATGCTTTGGCCAAGGAATGGTTCAGCCATGGAGGCATTTAGAAAAGGTTGCTTGAGCCCTCGCAGCACCAGAGATCCCTCCCGTGGCGGGGGATGCGGCATGTGAGGGTGGCTGCTTTGCCCCAAGCCCAGCCTGTGCGTATCCCCTGCCCTCACCTCTCCACTGAAGTCGTAATTCTGGGCCCAGGCTTTCTCCTGTGAAAGATGCTCAGCTATCATTCCGATGAACAAAAAAATCTGGATTCTTTCTACTGTAAAACACGCATTTGGTGTTTTAAAGGACAGCTTTAAATCCTTCCTTTGGCAAC
>NW_010400362.1:0-4940 GCF_000710305.1 Buceros rhinoceros silvestris
CTTCTTTTTGAAATTAATTGGGGGATATTCCCCCCACCCCCCTTCCTGTTCTCCTGCAGGGATGTCAAGCCTGCGTATGCCAAGGTTATTGTCCCAGGGTGACCGAGTAACATTTAGAGCCAGATCTGCTCAGTCGGGACTGAGCCTAGAGCTGATCCCGTTGATAAACCACAGGGTTCTAGGTTGTGTGTGTGTTTTTTTTGTGTTTTGTTTGTTTTTTGTTTTTATTTTTGAAAGCAGATCTTGCAGATCAGTAGCTTTTCTCTTCAATACTAAGCAATGACCCAAGTGATGCATGTTTGCCTTGCGAGGTGTTCTAGTAGGATTCTGTGTACACCAGCTCTGCTTCATCACCTGCTTCCCAGGGTCACTTCTGCTCCGCTGCCCTGAGGACAGCTGTTGCTTTCGCCCTGACTTGGTGCGGGCAGGAGCAGCTGCAGGCAGCGTGATTCTCCGTAGTGCCCGTGGGTCACAGTGTCTCTTCTATATGGGCGCTCATTTTCACAGGTGTTTTACAACACCAAAGGGTTTCCTTAGGACCTTTCAAAAAAAGCAAAAATGCAAACTCCGAATACTTTGATGTTCTCTGAGAGTGAGCCAATGTTAGGATTTTTTTTTCCTTTTTTGCCATTCCTGAAAGTGAAATCTCTGCACTGAAACTTCCCTTTAAAAGCTATTTTTTTTATCACATCAGCAGCATAGCTGCCAATTTGAATCCCAGGGTGCTGCCAGCTTTATTTCCATGTCTGTTAACAATGTAACTACGTAGGTACTCAGTGTTTCCCATCAATTTTCTTCCTGTATCAATTGCAAACTCAGGTGGTCTCATCGCTTCTTCCTCTGTCCTGTTCTCCAGCAGCCTGAGGAATTTCAAGGCAGCAAAGGTGCTCTTTTGCATTTTGTCTGCCACCCTCTGCGAAATGCTGCACTGAAAGACCCAGCAGATTACAGATGACACAGGCAGGATGACACGCGCCAGCTGAAAGCTCTGTTTGGCTCAGACTTTTGGGGATTTTTTTGTTTATTTTCTGTCAGGAAAGTATTTTTTCTTTTGCTGTAATAATTAAGAAAAGTATGGACATATGACTTAAGAAGGAAGGTCACAAACTATTGCACTAAATAAAAATCTGGAAGTGCCTAAAATACATTACTAAAAGATGTTGCCAGTGACTGTATTGATGGTAATACGGAATCACAGCTCTGGTATTTAATAATTAGTGTATGGTACCTCTGTCTCCTCCGCCACGCTTTCCTTTTTAGCAATACCCTGGGGGATGTAGTAGTAATACCTTAATTTTTGAGTCCGATTTTTAAGAACATAAGCTCAACATCTGGTTTTGGTATCGGCAAATACTCACTTTATTTGCCACGTGTCTTAAGTTTCATATGCCTTTAAAGTGCCAGCTGTATTTTGAAGATGTTCTTATAGTTGTTTCAAGTGTAATTTTGAATGCTACAAATGGAAAGATTATTTTTCTGTGAATAAACAGTGTTAAACACAGTACCCTCAGGCTTGTTTTTGCAAGGTCAGCGCTCAGTGTGCGTCGATGCACAGGCGTGCCCATCGCCATTATTCATGTTAATGGCATGTAAAGTACACGCAGTGTTGGCATCAAGTTTCAAAACTAACTTTAGCAGAGCAAAGGGAGCTGAAAATTTAGAACCTAGGTGGGCTGACCTGTACCAGAGGCGGAGCTCTCACTCCAGGTTGAGTAAAATCAAAGCTGGGACATAGTTTTTGAGAGTAAAATCAAGAGCAGCATCCTCCTGCTTTTAATTTTTTAATGTTTTTCCTTTTTAATCCTGCCAGTCTTATTGGGGGCTTTCAGGGGAATGCTAAAATAAAAGATGTTTAACTAAGAAGATGGTGTGACGAAAGACTTGAGATTGAAAGTGAGAGACTGATTGCGATACTTCGCTCATGTGTTGTTTCCTCTTTGCGCAGGGAAAACAAGATGCTGTGGAGCAGAGAGCTGCTTAGCCAGTGGCTTCAGGGAGCCTGAGGGAGATTTACAAAACACAAGTTACCTCACACAAGTAGGGATTCGGTGTGTTCTTTTTGGTATTGGCAGTTAAGGAGTTTGCTGGTCTTTGAGGAAATGCCAGTCTTGGAGCTGAGATCGGTTGAGCCACACCACAGGTTACAATTCACTTGCTCCTCACGGAGGAGCCACAGTTGAATAGTGATGTAGATCAGTGACAAATACGTTGCTGCTTTCACACTAGGTTTTTACTGCAGGTGAAAAATTGGGGAGAGGGAGAAATGGGAAAAACTGTTTTCAAATCACAGGGAGAGCCAGGGATAGGGTGTACATCCCCCAGCCTGGGCAGCCAGCTCAGCCTTTTTCGGGGAGCACAAGCCCATGACAGCACGCCTCTTTGATGTCTGGTTTCTTACATGCTGCCCCTGTGCCTTTTTTAAGCAGCGTTCCTGTGTTGGCTTGTGCGGGAGCACTCTGGTCTGCGTGTCCCCCCAGCCCTCTCCCACAAAAAGTGATGCTGGGACAGTGTGATTTCACCCCTCTCCCAGTGGCTTAGGGCAGGTTTTGCCAGTAGAGGGGAACTAAAGAAAAGAGTATTTTTTTTTTTTTGTTATGTATCAGGCTGTCACTGGTTTCAGAGAGTCTGCATAGTCTGATACCAGGTTGAATGTTCCTTCTAACAGTACTGCTAAATGAAGACAGGATTAGTTTTTTTTAAAGATATTTAATAAGATACTTCTTTCAAATCAGTACAAAAATTTTAAATACAAAATTATTTGCTTTTGACATATCTCATATATTCTGGGAACACACCGAAGTCACCAGTGCCTGGTAAACTGTCTGTCCGTTCCTGCCACCGTTCCATAAAATTTCTGAGATAAAGCACCGCATTATATCACTGGAGTCCTTAGTCACTGTTAGACTGCATTAAACTCTGCATTTAAATAATGGTAATGCCAGTTAAATCCAATCTTAGTTCTGCATGAAAAATCTAGTTCATTTTTGAATCAAAAGCAGTAGCATTAGCTAAAGACACTGAAGAAGTGCAATGAGTATTGAGCTCTTTCAACTAGCGTAACGGTGTGTGATGTGCAGCACTGTACAGGGAACCACCACAAAGTACACTGCCCTCTGGAAAGGAATACTTCTGAGGTGAGATTAGCACCATTGATGAACTGACAGCTCTTGCAGAGGCGTTGCTTTCCTCGTGTACAGAGAAGATTGAGGCCTGCAGGTTCTCCTTGCCAGTTCGTAACGTATAAATAAGGAATGAAAATCAGCTTTCATAAAAGTGAAGTTTTCAGATAAATTTGCATGATCAGTATTGGTGGTAAATTCATTGGTTGATTGCCAACAGCAAATTAGTTAATTAGCAAACAGTGCTACTTCTGCTTTGCCTAGTCATTTAAGAGTAAACTGATCGAATTTTCACTGAGTGGCAGGACAGGCCTCTCTCCTGACAAGCCAAACAGACGCAGGTTCTTAGAATGAGCCCAGAAATCCCTGTGGATTTATACCGCTCTGCTGAATTGCCGCGTGTTGGCCAAAACGTCCCCATCGTGGCACAAAGCAAATGGGGAGCCCTTCATTTTTGGCTCCGATCTACCTCATCTACTTCAACTGTGCAAACGCAGACAGAGGCTTTTCGAGTGCTGCGGCGTTTGGAGGTGAACCCAGCGCCTGCTGGAGTTGGTGGTGGCATTATGGGTCCAACGACCGCTGGAGGAGGCTTTTGGGAACAGCTACACCATCAATACTCCTTTTCCATCATAAATAAATTGTTCAGGAAAAAACCCCCACACCTGCAGGAAGATTTTACATGGCGGGAAGGGAAATAAAGGTCTCTGGCTAAGAGAACCTTTGCTTGTCAGGCAGACCCGCTGTCAAAAAAAGCCACTAAAAATTTTCCATATAATTTGAGACAGTCCTACTCTGGTTTAAGTCACTGGTTTTCATCTCGTAACTATGATCGATGCAACAGGAGTGAGTGACGTACACTGATTTGAACCTTAGTACTGAATTACTGTGAATGAAATGAAGTAAGCATGGCATCACAGAAATATATAATGTACAGCTAATATGTCCCCCTTAGGTGCAAAACATCTGTTTATGAACCTGATACACATGTTGAGATATGTTCACCACATCTTTTTTTTTTTTTTATAACTAGCTGTGCATAGTGTTAAACCTTGCATTTTATTTTTTGGATTTTTTGTACAAGATGGTCCAAAATGGTCATAAAATGTATCTTTCATGGTATGGAAGTTTGAAGCAGAGAAGGAGGGGTTTGACTCTGTGTGTGTGTGTGTGTGTGTGTCTGGATTTTGTTTTACATGGGATACAACAAGTATCCTGAAAAAGACGAATGAACATACTGCCCAGCATAGAGTCCTGCTGCCTGCTCGGATGGCATTTGAACGTAAACCTTGTCTCCATGCATCAGTTGGACAACGGCGCTGCCCGAAGCCTGGTCCAGGAAGCCCTTCTTGTACTCGTCGTAGGTGTACATCAGTGGCTCGTTGTTCTTGAACAACGCCACCCAGACGCTGGCCCCTTTACAGTGGACATGGTAGGCAAAGTAGTAGACGCCGGGGATCTCGCAGGTGAAGATCCCCGTCTGGGGGTTGTAGTTCTGCCGGCCGTTGTAGAGGAGCTTGTCAAACTTCACAGGCACCCCGACCCGGGGGAAGGGGGTGAGGAGCTCTGCTGTGAACGCAGGCATCTCGAAGACAGCGCCACCAGCTTTTCCTTTCTTGCCTTTGTAGACATAGGGGGGCTTGACACCATCTATCCCTGGCCCCACCTCAGGCAAGTACTGTCCCACAGCTGGTGGAGTGGGCGGGATGATGACTGGGGGACCCGGGGGCCCGGGGGGGCCAGGTGGCCCCTGAAGGCCTGGCTGGCCAGGGGGACCGAGAGCCCCGGGCTTCCCTGGGGGTCCCTGCAGCCCCGCAGCGC
>NW_010400363.1:0-21042 GCF_000710305.1 Buceros rhinoceros silvestris
GGTGCTGAGGGATGGGGTCGTCACCGCGCCCGGCTGGCGGGGGGTCCGTGCCTTCCACACACACCCCCATTTAACTGGCAGTCTCTTCGGTATTTTTCAGGCACGTAAAAGCCCGTTCTGCGGAGCAGGTCGTTTAGCCTCGTCTTCCACAGCTAGCCACGGGCCATTCCAGCTTTCCACCGTTGCGCTGAGGCTGCGAGCAGCGGTTGTGCTTCCTCAGCCCCTTCCAGGAGGGGTAGGGGGCGGTTATAAGTGAGAATGAAAAAAAAAGGAGAAAAGTATAATTACTGGTCAGAATAGGACTTGATGTAACGCACTGGGGCAGAGTGTATAAGTATATAGTGTGTCTGCAGAAGATTTCATCTCATTTTTCCATTTCAGGTCCATGCAAGGCAGGATCACAGCACAGGCATTCAGTTTTGACCAGCAGTTTAAGCCCTACCAAAAGGATGAATTTGTTACGGTAGTTCTAAGTCCATTATACTTTCAGTTGGCTTTTGTCAAACTTTGAAGTTTGACTTCAGTTGATGCTATTCGCCTGCTCGCAGTCCCCTGGGTGATTTAGGTGTGGTGCTCGTCTTACTTTGTGGGTTAACTGTATCATCCAGTAAAAATATTTTAGTCTGTACTAACGTGTCTCTGTTTTAAGAGGGAACAGTTTAGTCATTCAAGATTCCCATTCTTGGGAATCTGAAGTGGTTGCTGATCTTGGCCACTGCCTCTGGTGTTGGAAAGTCCGCCCAGGAGGGGTGTACATGCACTTGGTACCCTTGCTCCTGGCTGTTACTGCTTTGTCACACTAAATACACAGTGCAATTAGACGTGCATATGCACCATATGTCTGAGAATACAGGATTTTAAAATTTATTGGATACCATTGCTTTGTACTGGAATTTTGGTCTCTTCAAGTTTTTGAGAGTGAAGTCTTTCGCTAATTTCGTGTCCACTTTTGTGGTCTGCCAACTCAAATGTGTTCATCTATTTGCAGACAGAAAAAACCCCAATGATCTGTGGTTTTTAAAGCAGTGTCGTTTTCACATTTGTTGTTTTAAAAACAATTCTGTGATTTGTTGTATGTCTATTTTATATTGTTATCCTGGGTAAAGAATTCAGCCTCTTTGTGTTTTAAAGAAATTCACACAGAAATACACCGATATTTCATCTCCCTCTGATCAACATTTCAAATGATTGAAGTTTACAAAATACTCGTTTACCTTCTCAATGCTTGTCTCTTTTGAATTAAAAATGTAAACGTATCACTGTGAAACGATACACTCTGAGTAGCTGTGAATTAATTGAGAACAAAGGGACCCTGAAATTATAAAGTCTGATCTCTCATCCCGGAGAGGTGGTAAAGAGATTGGATGATGCAGAAGCTTAAAAATCCATCCTTTTCTTAGCAGATTCTTCAGTGATTATTCACCCTGTTTGTATGTGTATACACAAATTTGGGGTTTCTTAATTGGCTTATCAATAATTTGAACTTGTCAGCTACCAACATTACTATGCAGGTCTCCTTTTTTCAACTGATAAATCAGTAAGATTGAAGAGTTCAGATCTTACTGCGGAACATCTTCTCCATCCTTTCAGTAACTTATGGATTTCTTCTGTATCTGTTTGATAACTTTTCTGTGTCTTTACGCTTCTCCAAGCTTCAAATTTATTTACAAAATGTAAATTTTACCCTCATACGTAGCATTTAGTTGTTTACTTCAACAACATTGTATGCAGAGGTAGAATTGTTTCATCTTTTTCTGTTTTCTGTACCTCCAAGGATTTCATACAACCTTTTTGTGTGTTCCTGGACTAAAAGTACTTTACTGTAAAACCTTAGTACTGCATATATAAGTATGTGCATGAAGATGTCTCAAATATTGAAAACACACTGGCCACACAAAGTTGCAACACCATGTCTTTGGTGGTGTGATATCTGGTATCCAAACTGGAAGATCATACAGAATCTACTTACTAATTGGACCCTTATCATTTTCTTTGACAGTATCCAAGAAACTAGAAATGGTGATTCTATGTTTCATTTCATTAACTTGTGCTCTCTTATTTGAATATTATAGGCATTTTTTAATGACCAAAATGTGAACTCCAGTTTAAAGGTGTTCTCAGCTTCAGGACAATGGACTACATTGGGTAAATCTAGAATAAATTAATCTTAAATTAATCTTCAATTTAAGTGTGTGTTGTTACTATTTCCCTCTAACTTATCATTTTGTAATAATGACAGTTAATATATGCGTGTCTTCACCTCGTTGAAATATCTTAAAGAATTATTTCTTTTACTGAATAAGAAGAAAAGATTCTTACCTAGTTTGTTAATAAATTGCCATGTTTTACACCTTTTTTTTCCTTGACCCCTGCTTTGATCCATGGTCTGAGCTACCAGAAGTGTTTTTCAATGGTCTGTGACATCCAGTTGTCCTGATCATGTGTAAGCGATATACATAATGGTCTGCAATAATTATGGAATTCTATAGATGCAACCACCTTATTTAGGACAGACCTGAGATTATTGCCCTGGTACAAATTAAAGTTGACAGAGCTAAATACGCTGTCCTCACAGCAGAAGTGATCGCGGTGCAGAAAGCGAGCCGGCTGATAGATCGCTTTAGTTGCAATCGTGACATAAGGGTGACTTGCAGTTTGTTGCCGTATCATTAACTGCTTATAACACTTGATCATGTCTGTAGGTGGAGATAAGATACTAAAGGAGAAAGACCAAAACCAAGTAGCATGTGATTTTATGGCACTACCTTGAAATTGTATTTTTGATTATGTAAATGACACCCAAAATTTCATAGAAATTGCATGTGATAATGTAATGGGATTTTATGCGTAATGTGAACTCTGATATTGATTGCTGAAATGTTTTTCTTAATGGGAATATTTTAAAAGGGGGTGGGTAGTGGGTCTTTGATTTGTCTGCAGATACTTTACTGTGTGTAAGTATTTAATGGAGCTTTGGGAATTTTCTAACATTTCCATTTCAGCTCTCTGGAATTGTCATAGGTTTTCCCCACTATATAGAATAACACTAGACATTGCCACCTTTTTGTCAGCAAAATCCATTTTCCAAACACTGTATCTGGCTGTTAAAACAATTGAACTATATAAGATGCAGAAAATATCTCAAGTTCCCCCTTCAGGTACCTCTTTTTCCACCCCGGCAAGCAGAAAGCAAGTATGTTTCAAACTGTGGGTAAACCTTTTCCTGCTTTAGGCAAGAATTTTTTTAGGCTATCTGTCTAGCCTATGACTTGCCAGCCCGTGTAGTGAAGGTCACTAGGTTACATATCTCGTGTTAAGAGTGGAGGTCACTCACCAAGTATCCCACTTTATCTCCCGATTCTCCTCAATCTTCCTCAGCACAGAAGTAATGCATTTTGTTCTGAGGACTGAAAGGGTTCCTTTTCTAAATCCTGAACAGCTGGTATACCCCATTTGCTCTTAAAATTTCATCTTCCCATTCTTTGCCTATTTTTGGTGAGGAATGTTGGCACATTTTTCTTTACTTAGTCTGCATGTGCATTTTTCGAAAATATAGTAAGAATTAGCTTTGAGTGGGAGGAGGTAAAAAATAATCTTACTCTTTTAAAACCAATTTCCTGTTCTTGAAAGAAAATACTGGAAATGGGCTTATTTTGCTTTTTAGAATATCTGAAGAAAATTACGTAATCTGGGTATTTATTCTCTTGCAAACAAAAATGTTAAGGGCTTTTTCTTCTGCAGGGGGAGATGTTTTGATGCACAGTATAAGAGAAGTTTAGATAGATTCTTAGAAACCTCCCTTCTTCCCACCATGAGTTTGGGGAGAAAGTATTTATGTACCCACAGAAAGATGTCACAAATATATAAAACATCAATATAGTCTTACAATTTCATAATAGTTTTGTCTTTTTCCAGGCAGTGATCCCCTTTTACCTTCTCACTAAGAATTTATTTTTCTTTAATAAAGCGGGTGTCGTTTCACTTTCACATTTATCCCTACCTCTGCTCTGTTACTTGTCTATCTCCTTTTCCTAAAATCTGCTTCTGAAAGTTCTTTATTACTTTTATTTTACCATATCTAATCTAATTTTTTATTTCTCTTGACTGCTTTTCATCCTCGCTTTGCTATTATCAGTCTCCATCTATTAGATCAAAAGGTGGCATAAAAGATAGGGTCCCCAAGGAATGCAACAGTACCTCTCTTCCCAGCTCCCCCATGTGTTGGGATTCCTGGTAGAATCCCACGATAGCACATTGTCTGAAGGACTCTAGCTTTAACATTACTTGATATATAACATTTTAGGTAAACAATACACGAGGATATTCTCTAGTCTGCATCATGTGATCACACAGATACTCACACCACGCTTTTTTGCCTGTTGTAGTAGGGATATTTTTTCCCCTCTTCCCCGCTGCGAGGCACAGTACCTGATAATTCTGTCAAGTGCTTTAAGTTCCCCCCTTCCTCTGTTGCTCTCCTATTTCTAAAATAAAAGCAGCAGAAGGAACAAAATTGATGCATAGCAACTCACATCTTGAGTCTTGTATTTTTAAATAGCTGCAATGGAAACTAAATAGTTTTTCCTTGGACGCATTACTGACCTTGCACCTGTCAGCAGTCTTGGGGAGGCAGCACTGTGTCTGCTTAAGCTCAATTAACACTTGAAGAGTTATCTTCAAAGGGGTAGGGTTACTGTCTTTTTGTGTAAATAAAAATTAAGTATTTGCCTAAGAAGGATTCTTGAGTTGCTCTATGTGCTTGAAGATCTAACAGTTGCAGTCTTTGGAATGGGGTTATAAAATCTGGAAGGTAATCTTCAATCAGCAATTTTTTTTTTCTACTGGTATAGGTTATTATTTGCAAAAAATTTAGATGTCATTTGAACCTGTAAATCATCAACCTGCACCTTTTACCTCTGAAACACCATCTTTTTAGTACAGAGCACTGAACTTGCATTATGTGTGTTCTCCATAAACTGTTTTGTAAATAGTAAGTTGCGAGATGTTTCTCTGAGGTAAACACCTTTCTTAAACTTCGGAGGAATTCTACATATGCCTAACCTGGGGTTTATCTGCCCCACACGAGATATGCAACGTGTTCATTTAAAAGTGTATTGGCAGCACTTTATGTGTATTCCAGAGCCAGCTGTTATAAGAAGCTTAATCTGCCTCAGTGCTTCTCAGCTCTTTCTTTTCCACTTGCAAAGTTGTCAAGTTCCTCCTCTTTTGTTGCTCACTTCTATAGCGTTAGTAAAACTGGTCACTGTTTTCCAGGAAATTCGGAATCTCCAGTTTCAAATGGAGGATAGGAGCTTCCAGTATATTTAAACTTTTCCATACACAGTTTAGTTTTCCGAGCTACTGAATAGATTATAAAGCTCCTAATTTGTTTTTTTTTCTGACGAAAGTTTTCATAAAGCCTTGTTTTCAGAGCAGAAGTGTGTCTTCTTTTCTCCCCCTCTCCCAATAAAATCCTAACAATTTTAGGGCCTATAAATAGCTCAGATTTTTTTACTTTGAGCTTGATAACTGTGAAAATATAAGATGTTTCTTTTTTCTTAAGTCTTTCAACTTTTTATTAGTCCACTTTTTGTTAGTCCTGACTCAGTTTTGATTCATAGTTCTCTACAAATTAATTTCTATGTTAAAGGATGATTTAGCTCTTATGAAATCTCTTATAAAAAAAATTCTAACCCTGTGAAAGGAAGCTGGAGAATTAGAAGTTAGAGGAGTCTGGTGGTGAGGGGGTAGAAGGAAGCATAAATAATTTTTTTTTTAAAGTTTGGTTTTTTTCTTAAGTTGAGAGGGTATAAATCATGTTTTCTGCTGACTTGTGATTTTGGTTACATAATTAGATTATTTTTTTATAGTCACTGTATGTACAGGTAGGGGAATGTCCTAAACCTCTTCTCATTTCTAAAAGGTACCCTTTTTCATAACCGTATCTGTAGATGGGAAGCAATTAGATGCCAAGCTTTTCTCTGTAGCTGATTTTTCTTTACATCACATTGACCCAATAAAATTTTGTAAAATTTCATGGCAGTATTTTTAGCTTAGACACATTTTTAAGCCATCAACTTGTAACTTCTCTTTAATTTTTTTCTTCGTGTCGATCAGGCAGGTAGTCAGTTTATCTGGGTTTAGATACCAGCGTGCCAGTCTACTTAATCTGTGAATAAATTATCTCCCTGTAATAACGTATGAGAGGAAGAGGACGTATGGGGGAAGAGAAATTTTAGGTTACGCTATGCTTGCAAAGATGAGGATCAGAATGAAATGATAAGTGTTCTTGCATTATGGTTCATACATCCCTTTCTGGCATGTTTCTGTTCCTGAAATAGTGACATCTAGAGTGAAATTTGGACATTTCCTAAATACTCATCTTTAGTGATCCTTTAGGTCAGTTTGTCAGGACACCACTTAATTGTAAAGGTCAAAAGACTTTTGATACTGTGATGCTGTTGTCCAGTCTCCCATGAAGGGAACCTACAGAGGAGAAAAGATAAGGATAAACTCATGGAGAGCTGGGAATATCATCTCTGCCGAGACGCATTGCCCTTGTGTTGCATGCTTACTCGTGCACTCCTCCTCCTCCCTGTTCTGAAGCACTTGGAAGGGTGTTTCAGGAGACTTGGAGGTGACTAGAGAATATGTTCTAACGCTTGGTCTGAACACTTGGACCATAGGGAGCAGATGGAACTGGATTGAGTCCAAACATGAAGTCTAATGCTATTTGAGATGCCGTAAGTTATCCAACACCACCCGTACAGATTTGTAGGTGTAACACTGTATAAGAAGGAACATGCATTTATGGACTGCTACTTCATTAAGGAAATGCTGTAGGTCATATCAAATGAATGACTTGCAAGCACAGAAAAATTATAGGAGAATGTACTCTGCACTTAATGATTACAGAGATAATATTCCAGTTGTATAGAGGAAGTGCTAATATTACCTTTTTTGCCTTCTGAAATAGCTCGTTAGTAGAGCTTATAACTTCAAAAAGTTCAAATCTAATAGTTAACAGACCAAAAATTTGTTAGGGCTGGGCTCGTTTTGGTTTTTACTTCGTGGGGTGCTGTTAGCAGCTGTCATCTTTTGTACTTCATCACACCAAATTTGGTATTCGTCCTTGGATTCTTTAGGCTTAAACTGTCGAATTTGGTTTTCGAAGGGCGTAATCTGATGTGACGTTGGGTTCACACGGTGTGTCAGCTATGACTTGTTTCAATCAATAGTATTACCAACAGGGGGAGCAGACTCATGAGCCTTTGGGGAAGGCACGTTCAGGTGAATTCAGTGTCTTCTTTACCTTTGTTTCTCCTAGCTTGCTTTGTTTTTTTGAGGGATTGCGTGATGGAGTCATATTTGTGTATGTTTTATTAAAGAATGTGCCACACACACCGTTTTAGAGAAGCTGGTCATTTCCACACTTTCAAATTACGAATTACTGTAAACCCATTACTAGTCCATGAAAATTCTCCTATTTTAATTATTGCAAAAGACTTGGATTGAAGCCTTCCCATATATTCCAGGTTCCAAAGTGACAAAAATTGAAGCTACTGTGGTTCCCTGTACACAGATTTCCATGTCATTTTTTGATCGGCTGTACTCTGAAGGTGTTGTTAGAGAAACTGGAGATATTGTGAAATGTTATGATGACTATTACGATGACATTCTCATCTCTGATGAATTAAGGAAGGTCAGTATAGCAATGAATAATTTCTTACAATTTTTCATGCTCTAGCAGGTATTGTAAGGACATATTTTTGAGGTTTTTTTTTTCCTGGCAATACATCCTTTCCACGGTAAAATGGGCATCGAGAGCCATGTGGTAGAGAAGACTAAGGCACCACAGTGCCTAAATGTGGGAAAGCGATGGCTGCTTTCCAGGTGGGCCCTCTTTCCTTCTTAGATGGGAGAAAAAGGTAAAACCTACTTCTACCTAACCTAGTCTCAAGCAGTGGGTGTGTGTTGGGGGTGGGGGAATGCAGCTACTCTTGTGCCTGGGAGGGGAAAACAAGTGGTGCCAATGGAAAAGTCCTGTGGTACCCAGAGTGGTAGGTTCACCCAGCCTTCCAGGTAGCTGGTGACGTTGAATGTACTCAATAGCTACATCCCGAAGCATTCCTGGTCAGACATGCTGACCCCATCATATGGGAAGGCATTTAAGGAAAGTCATCTTCATGTATTTTCGTTGAAACACAGCAGAGGAAACTATGAAAAGGGGAATTATTTTTCAGTGTAACACTGGAAAAGGACTAAATAAAACTGCTGAACAGGCCTGCAAGGTAGAAGCTGTTTGTTATACTCCAGTGGAGGTGTCAGAGAGCAGATTATTCTGAAAAATAATCTCTGTACCTGTGGCACCTTCTTAATCAATGTGTGTCTTCACTGTGTTTCTTTTCACTTATAAGCTGAAACCATTTTTTAACTGATGTTTGTTTAGCATTAGGAAAGCACAGTGTGGGAGAACTGGATTTTGCTCTTCCTTGTATATATAATCAACATTAAGTACTTAATAATTATAGAGTTGCGCTCATTTGCACTTGGCAAATCCTTTGAAGGCAATGTATTTGAACCAGCGACACTGGTTACAGGATGTGGCCTGAAATACTGGTCTGTCTTGTGAAGTTCTGGGAAAAGGAGAGAACTCAAATTCATGTTTGAATTTCAGATGCGGTTTGTAGCGTAGCAGTTCAAAATGCTATCAGTTGGGTACAAGTGAAATGTTTTCTGAAAATTGAGTACATCAGATGTAGGAAAGTCAGAGGCAACATTTAAAACAGGAAATCACTGGAGTTTCAGTCTCTTTCCATTTTCCTTCCCTTGGAAGGGATGCGTGTGCCTGCGTTTGGAAGTTGAAGGAATCACATTTATTTGAAATGAACGTGATTCCTACCCACAAGTCTTAAAATGGCAGAAGGAATTAACCGTCAAAATCTTCCAGGAACCATGTCAAAATTTCAGATTAAGTTAGTCTGTGCCCCAGAAAGGTAGGCTGTAGGGGGCAGCAAACTGTCTATTTCCTGGCGTCAGAGGGTGGCTGGCCCTTAGCTGCAAAACTCCCGAGTTTCTTTCCTACCTGCCACTTTTTCTCTTGCTTCAATCCAGAAGGTCTTTGGAATATGTATGAGGTGGCCATCAACAACAGTTGCTGCCCTGACGCCTTTTTCTCAGGTTGTGTAATGATGTTATGAAGAGGGACAAAGAACATTAAACTCCTGTCTGGTTTTGACCAGTTTGCCTGGGCTGTCATACGCAGTTTGGCTGATGTGACTCAAACGTCTTCTAGCCATACTGAGTTACAATTCCTGTCCGCTCTCACGGTGTGCAGTATTGGAACTAATCTAGCAAGTCCTCTGGGTTCACATGATATTGCAGCAAAAGGCAGGTCAGATGCATGGAGACAGCTGGATAGCACGTCTGGTTAATCCAGGCTGCAGATAAAGACTCACTAGAGTCTGCAGTACAGAGTTAAGTCCGTGTGAGTGACCTCTGGAAGATCCTTGGGATTCCTTTACAAATGTTAGGTAAAAAAGCAAGAGTAGGCAGAGTTACCAATGGCAAACTAACTGGCAGTGGTTGACATACCAAATACAGCTAGATGATTCTCAGATTATTGACTGCTTCATTAGCAAGGTGAGCAAATAACCAGTGAATAACAAGAGTCTTGAAAAGCCTTCCCTCATCTGTGTCTTGTGGGCACAAGTCTGACAGTGATTCTGCTTTATATTGTATCTATAAACTTTGAACTAATCACGTCATTGAAAGAAGAATTGAGAGCGAAGTACTTACTTGTTTCCATTCCTAGTATATGTGTTTTATATGGAAATAAACGCTGTGTTACCTACAGAAAAGTGTTTTATTTATTGTTTATAAACTTAAAAAAGACATTTTCATCTGTTTGACTTCTTTGTTACTTTCTTGTTCCACAAGGTCTTGCTTCTGGAAGATTCAGACCATTATGACTTGTTCAGTCAATTAGATCGCAAGGAATTTCTCTTCTGTCTTTTTAAGCATCTTTGCATTGGAGGAACCCTTTGCCAGTTTGAAGATGTAGTTGGCCCATACTTAGAAACTACAAAGGCTTTATATAAAGACTTAGTGAGGTAAGTGTTTTATACAAGTGTGTGTGTGTGCGCGCACGTGCCATGCACACTTTGTCTTGATTCGTGTAAATTTGTTGTGCACTACTGCTTCACAAATGGCACTGTTAATTAATCGACCTGCAAGCTTATTTATCTCAACTATCAAAATACTGTGTAACAATGGTAGGAGTTCAATGGCAAAATATATACAATTTGAATGGCATCTGTCCCACATAAAAACTTTTTTTTATATTACAAATATGGACATCGATGTTTTATAATTCTCTCCCACTTTAAAGATTTTTGTTTCTGTAATCGTCTACTGAAAACATGGCATGGCACTGGAACCAGATTGTGTTCCCACTGTCATTGATAAAATATGAACAATTAAGTCTTGGTTGTATAGTCTTGGACTACTTTCAAGCTGCTTTTGGCTTGGGATTTAAAAACTGAAATATTTCAATTGAATTTTTTACTTTTGTATATATTTGATTCCAGCAGGTTTTTTTTTTTTTTTAAATACAGTTGGATTTTGGCATTCTTAATTCCACAAATACACTTCTCACAGCATAAAGCTAAGGGTGACAGAATCTGGCTGCTAACATGACACAGTGGACTAACGTAATACATTTTTTGGGCATATGGAATTTTTTTAATTTTATGTATTTTTTCCTTGAGATTAGAGGGGATTGATCAGAGGTTCAAATTCAAAAAAAAAAAAAAAAAAAGAAATTTTTTGCCCTGATTTGATATATACATATGCTGACTTCTCCAACTGACAAAATTTCCTGTTTCCTGGTTTGTGGGAAATGGAATGTAGTTACTGCTCATGCAAGACTCGTTCCTAATGGGAATATGAAGATCATCAGTGATATTACTAAAATTTTGTATTATATTGTACTTTGTCACTCATCATGAGTATCTGTGGGATAATATAAAGAACAATAGTACCCTGAATAATGGAAAACAATTGCACACCTCTGAAATGAGAGCTACTAGAAAAACGAATAGTGTGGACGCTAAGTAATGCGCCACCAATGTACACCGCAGAGACTTCAAACTGCTTAAAGTAGGAACTGCTATTTTTTCTCCTTCTCAGCCCTGTTTGAAGTGGCATGTTGACCAATGGTTATTTCATCTCCTATTTTAAGGTTATACCACAAGCATGTTAGGAAAATAATAACGTAAGATGTATTAATCATGAAGTGACACCCAGTGAGTCTTAATCACCCAAATATTTCTTTACTTCTGTAGCACTTGTGTATAAGTTGCTGTATCCCAACAAAGTATTTAAAATATTTGGCTGGGATTTGGAACTTTTTGTAATACTTAACTAAAGGGGTTTACAAATCTTTAATAACTTCTAAGCAGCTTTCAGATTTTCTAATGGTCAATACTTCTCAGGGGGCAAGTTGATTTAGTCACATGCTGTTTGCCAGGGTCATCTAAAATAAATTATTAAAGTAGCAGTAGAACAGGTGGTACTTTCAGAGAAACCACTGAAACAGAGAAACTGAGCATTACCAATATTCCACGGGGATTATTTAGAAAAAGTGAGCTTAGATTGCTGCATGTATTAATTTGTATACTATGATTAGTCACCAGAGCTTTCTTATCGGGTGATTAGTTTTGATATTTTCACATTGTGTGTAGATGGAAATCATTCAGGTTCTTCAGAAATACAAAATAGGACATAAAAGGATCCATCAGTGCTGCAGCTCTGCCCTCCTTTTTCTTTTAAATTGATCACTCTGCACTTGAAACAAGCTGTTTATTACTCTAATCCTTGGCCTTAGCCGACTCTGCATTGACTACAGCTGTTTCTGCACTTGTGTTGTTGAATTAACCCAGGACAAAGCACAGATCCAATCAGTTCCTTCACTTGATTGCTTCCCTTTGCCGTTGTTTTCTCCTAATCATGTTCGGGTTTTGTTATAAGCTACTCCTTTTCTTTACCTTCCTATCTCCTTAAAGCTTTTTCCCCTTCTTTTTCCTTCTCCTGCTGTAAAATTTGATAAGGATGTCAAGTAGTTCTTGGTACTTAAAAAAAAAAGTGCATCTGACACAATCTTCCACACAATTGCATACATCTTTTTCTATACCCTCAACCTCCTCCCTATTGGCCCTTTATATATTTCTGCGATTTTTCTTTTGTGTGCTACTTCTGTCCTTTGTACAATATCAGGAGAAAACCTTTCAAGATTCATTCCTCTGGTTTTTGGAGTTTAAGCGTAATTACGTTTATTTTTTCCCAGTTGGCAGCTTGCTTTCTGTCCTCCGAAGTTTTGAAGTACATCTACTCAGTTCATGATACATAACTGATCTTCACTGTTTATCTACCATGTAGAGATCTCCATTTCTGTGCTTACAAATGTTCCTCACTGCCAATGGAGCTGGCATTAACACCGACTAGCAGTTGAGAAAGAATCTCAGTATTTAACTAAATTTTTTATCTTCCTCCCTTGATATTAAGTTCCCCATCAGTCCCACGAGAAAAGCTTTTGGTCATGACATTTCAGACTTTCACTCCCCCTCCACAATCATGGTGTTGTCTCCTGCTTTGTCTCATTTTCCCCTGGCCCAGTTTATCCAAAATTATGTTGCTGTTTTGTTACCACCGCCTTAAAGAAAGAAGCCAGTGGAAGGATAACCAGTGCAGCTCTGAAGAGGGACACTCATGACAGAATCTCGACTTAATTTCTGATTTCTAGTCCATGCTGCACACTGTTACTTACTCAATTTTTGCACAAATTACAACAGAAAATAAAGCAATGAAAAATTACTTTCTTATGGCTTCTTCTTTTTAGTAAGCAATTGCTAATCAGAGTAGTGATTCTGTTTGCCAAACAGTTTACCTTCAAATTCTTGCTGAATACCAACTATTCTTTAAATTCTTCATTTCTAGACTGCTATCTTGCACTTGATTTCTTTTCATCTTGGATTGCAGTCATCTTGGATTGCAGTCATCTTGGATTGGATACTTTCTACTCTTTGTAAAACAGTATTAAGAACTTTGTGGTATTAAAAGAATGACAAAAACTGTCCTCATCTTAAGCTTTAATTTTATGTCTTGAGGGCTCAGAAGGCTTGGTACGTGGATAATGGATGGTACAGTCATTATTAGCTGCTAGTTTATGTGCATTGAAAGATTATCCCGCATGGATGAGCTTAGTCTAACCACGATATACTTGCAGAGGTATAAACCCACCACTGTTTGGCCCTGAAACAGCTGGGTTTTTTTTATGGAAAAGAGCCTTGGCATGAAGAGTTCCACAAAAGTCTCTTTAGTGCCAGGAGTGGCAGAGCTCTTAGGAGCTTTTTCTTCTCTTCTCTTTCTTACAGCCTTTCTTCTGGCCTTTCCTGAGGTTTAACTCCAAGGCACTAGTGTTCAATATAGTGTCAGATGGTTTGACACTTGATTTCATTTTGTTAAATCATCTCCATGTATATTGCTTTATTATGAGGGAATACCATAATCTTTTGAAATGAACTGCTCTAGATATTTTACGAGCACAGCTAGGGACTTCCAAATACAAGTATTAAGTGGCAGAGAATTTCTCCTTTGTAAAAAGAGTAATAATTACTTCCCAATGAATTAACATACAACTTGTCTGTTACTAATCCAGCAGCAATTAGTTTGTGACTAGTTGAATCCAGCCAAAATTTTAGTTGTGTCATATCCTATGTAATCCAAATAATTTCAAAACCATTGTTACAGTATTTTTGGTTTGGTTAAGGAATACATTTACATGACAGAAAACTTGTTGATTAAAATATAATCTATGAACCTTAGTTGTTAAATCTTGTCTTCTGTACTTAATCCCCGATTTTTCTGACTATGTCTTTCCATGGCGACAGCTGCTAAAGTATCTTGTAGTTGTCGGTCTCTTCTCCTTCCTTCTGTGCAACCTCCGTGCCCTTTCCTCCATGGTAAATAAATCGATGTGAGAGCGTTGAGTTGTCCTTTTAACGTTTGGAAAGCCTAATACAATATCTCCAGGAAGGCTGGGATATAAATAGAGCCCAAAGTGCATTGAGAGATGATGTGGAAGTTTGCTCTTCATAAAAAGAGCACAGATGCACATTGAAATGATAAGGAGCTACTATATTCAGTGAATAGTTTAGAAGTTAACATTTTGAAAGGACAGGACTATTACGACTATTTTAAGGTAATATTGTCCTCTTCAAGAAGACAAGGTAGTTTTTTTCTGAAATTTTTTAGGGAAAAAAAAAGAAATAGAGCAAACAAGCTTGGCAAAATCAATCTCCTGGTTTCTTTCAAGTCAGCAAGGGAAGAACCTCCTCTGATTTTGGCTGATAGATTATTTTGCCTTAAATAATAACCTAAGTACTAGAAATAAACACTGAGATTGAAAATTTTTTTACAGGAAGCTGAACACAAGGGGTAAATTTCTCAAGGCAATGGAATAAATAGGAAGACTTATTCTCTTTTATCCCTTCCTTTGGTGTCCTAGATATAGAACATAAAATTTAAGAAACCAGAAGTTGAAAGCATCGTTTTCAGACAGAAGAATATGAAGCCAGAGTAACTTAAATACACAACTGTAGCTTTTGGGGGTGGTGCTCTATGTTAGAAAGCGCTAAGGCCACTCACCCTCTACACCTTCTGCCAAAAGTTATCACTCTTTGAGCAGAGATGGTTAAGCAGTTCCTGAACTGCTGCAGCTTCCAGCCGGTATGTTAGCAAAAACCGACATCCGTGTTAGTTTGCCTTAATGTGCCGGTCTGTAAACTGCGGTGGTTCAGAAGCTGAGTCATCAACCAGTTGAGCTGTCCCTGCTGGGAAGGCAGACAGCTGGGGACAGTACCAGTTCAGCAATGCCATCTTAATCCACTATTGAGTATATCAACATGCCAGTTGCAACAAAAAATTGTCCGAAAGCGTCATTACTGACTCACCACAGAAAAGATCAGCTTCACAGTACAGGCTTAATTCATACATGACTGTGTCACTACAGATTAAGTCAGTTAATCGGAGGGTCAATTTCTTACACTGTCTGGAGAGACTGAATCAGCAAAGATGATGTTTGGTTGATTTGTTTGTTCTCCTAAAGAGCAGCTTTGTGAAAGCAGTGGTAATAGGGGGCTGCTGTCACAGACAGCTTGGAGCTGGTGCAGTGTGTACAACTGGCTGTGTCTGACACGCATCCTCTGGCAACCTGCCTATATTGGGAACTTTCCTGGGAATTGAACCTATTTGTGACAAGGCAGGCTTTCGGCTATGCACTTCTTGGAATTGTCTAAGTATGGAATTTATAAGGCCTAACTGCTCCACAGTGAGTTAATGTAAATAGGAATTTGTGAAATTAGATAAATGAATAGAAGTTACATGATGTAATGTATGAAAAAATGTGAGTACCGCTTAAAGGAGGCTTGAGGAAAAATGCCACATTTAAAAATACTTTAATTTGAAACTTGTTGAGATGCCTGGATGCTTTGCAATAGTATCTTAGTGGTATTAGTAACTGTGATGATAGGAATGGCAGTCTTCACAACAAACACTGTCTAGAAATACCAAAATTCAGAACTAATACCATCCTAAGTTGCATAGCTCTCTGTATGTACAACATGCCAAAGGAAGAAAATTAACCTAAACTATAGTTATAGATTAATCAATCAAGTCTGCATTTCTTCACCAGTACCTCAGCTGCTTCTTGTAGTCTGTATTATGATGCAGTTCACTTTGCAAAGTTTTTTTTCTCGAAGAATGTGTGAAAACATTTTTTCAAAATATTTAGCTGAATAGCTTTTCATAGCTATCAAAATGCAAACTTTATATTCAAGTCGCCTAGGCTTGGGTAATATTGCTGTGATTTAGTAGCTGCAAACAGTGAAAACAACTCAGATGACTAGTTACATTCAATAGTCTTCAGTAAAATGTCGTAATATCTATGTTATCTAACAATGGTCAATGTGTCATGAGTTGAATTTTAACCATTAATTTGAACTTGATAAAATTTGAGCGAGAACTCAGTGCATATGTTAAAAATGTATTTATTAACTGAAGGATTTTAATAATCAGTGCGTACTGTACTTACTAAGTATGTATTATTCCCCTGTATTTCAGTGTTCAAAAGAATCCCGAAACAAAAGAAATACACGTTATTTCTACAGTCTTCAGAGTGTCTGCATATGTAAGTAGTAATAATTTTTTTGGTACAGGATTTTACTGAAAGTAACATACATTACATGAAAATAATGAATTGACACACAAAGAAAGAATAATATTCCACTTTCAAGGGTTATTTTTCCAAAGTTGTAGTTTTTTATTCTTGGATTCTATCCTTGATCTTATCCTGCTTTCTCATCCTCTTTACTTCTTCATCAGTAACCACCAACTCAAGTTTTATTTGGTAGCTCACTAAAAATAGGTTTACCGGATTACACTTGAAGTCATAATAGTCATTGGGAAGCTAATTCACGAAAAAAACCATATATTTAGGTCTGAGTAACTGGTTTTAGATCTGCCTGAGAGAGCAGTAAAGGGTTAAGGATTCATTCTTGATTTTGTGTAGTTCTGTTTTTAGAAATTTGCTGGAGCTTTCTGACTAGCTTGTATTGCATCTGTTTCTGTAAAGACCGTGGAAGTTTAGTGTACAGAAAGGCTGGGTGGGGAGGGCACTGCTAACCCCTCTTCCCCTCCCTTGTCAAGGCTCATTCCTATCTGTTTCTCTTGCAAAATCACACATTTACCATCAAGATAAGTTTGAGAACTGGCTGTGTGTTTACTAGACCCAGCATATCTGTCATTTAATTGTTACAGTGGGATGAACTCTCCAAATTCTTCTTGAGTAACCAGAATATGTAATAACTAAATGTCAGATAATGTACCCACTTTCCAGAGAACGAGCTGATGTCATTTCAGGCTGCACAAACTTCCCTGTAGGCTGCCAATAGCCCAGTTGTTCATCTGTGGGTCATCATCTCTTAAGTACTATGTATGATTCATAAAAGGCTTTTGAAAGTTTTCTGCAAATAAGCACTTTATGAGTGTACCAAAATTTCTACTAGGCTGCAGACTGTAATAAAAATAAAATAAAACCCCCAAACCCTGATAACTTGATGTTCTTCTGTTACTACTCTTTTCTCCCCATCTCTGAATCAACTGTATAGGTGTGAACTTTCCAGATTTCTGTGTTGATGCACAGTATTTAAAAGCTCCCCTAACTGTTTTTGCCATACATTAAATATCAGTATTTTTTTAAAAAAGAAAAAAACTAGAAAAAGACAAACTTCAGCAACTTTTTGAAAACAAGAAAGAGGCAAAAGAAATTGAGTAAATAGGGAGCAAGCTGCTCATCCTGTAGGCTTGGGAGAGAGCTGGGCTTCAGTGCACATTCTGAAAATCGGTGAGGTGAAGGAGAATTCTAAAATCCTGATTTCCATTAAAAAACGTTCTGAAGCATTGTCTCTCAGAATAGAGGATGGTTTAAACTGGTATGTCCAGCTTGGTTGATGGCTCTGTGGATCAAAACCCTGCTTGGAACTGACAGGAAGGGCATGTACTGGAGCACAAATGTCTTGTGCTTGTGAAGAAGCTTCTCTCAAGGAGATAACTACATTTCTGCAGCAGATTTAGTTTCTGGGTGCATTTGGTAGATAACTGCAGAGAGTGTTACTATAATCTCGGTTTTGAGCTGACAATTTTTAAGCCATGTCTTCTGGGTTTGTATCTGAAACGTGCCCTCTTAGCCTGATATAAATAAAAAAAAGCTGGTTAAAGTGCCTTGGCAAGCAGCTGAGAAGCTAGAACACACAGTTTTGCAAGCTGGATTAAATGGACAAATAAATATACTTATATAAATATAAATATATTTGCACAAGTACAAATAGATTCTGGTGTTAAGAACTTTATGTAACACCATCCTGACATCCTTTTTATTTGGATTTTAAGCTGTGGCTAAGAAGCCCTTGTTTCGGAAACAATATCTAAAAAAAGCTCACTATTAGAGATGTACATATTTCAAGGTGTTAGGTGTAGTTATACATGTCCGTAGATATGTTTAGCATCAAAACTGGATAGACCTGGGCACCACAAGAGAAATAGTTTTAAATCTTGTGACCAAGTACTCTGTTGAACTCCAAACACTCTTGAGAGCTTCAGGACTTGCAGATAACAAAATGTTACAGCCGAGGTATTTCGATACTAACTGGCGTTTCACAACTTTCTTCACCTACACCGGAACGACGGCAGTGTTGGAAATCAGTGTGATGAATAGCTCATTCAAACAGTATTAAAAAAATAGTTGTTGATTACATTATGCAGCTTTAAGAGATGTTCAGCAGTATCTTTATTTCTGAATTGTGCTATGCATTATGTTACGCGTATATAGTCCTAAATCACCAGCCGATTACCTATGTTCCTACAAAGACAACACCAAATGATCTTACTCCGGGATCAGTAAATCAACCATCACACCCCCTCATGCCTGAACCAAAGTCCGCACTGCAGATGGAATTCGTATGGTTCTTAATTCATGTACTGGCACCCTACTCCTCTAAAACCCAGAGTAAGTCAGTGTAAATCCCAGAGTCTTTGTGCTCAAATATTTTAGGGGCTTTATGACCTCTTTTATTAATTAAAATAAATTTAAGAACCCTTTTCATTTAATTAGATTATGTTTCTTATTTTCCTGATATCAGGTTTAGTATATTCTGGAGTTTTGTAAAACGTCTCATCTCCAGAACTTTACTCGGTTTTGTTCTTGAGTTGCTGAACAACTTTTTCAGTGAGCTAGCACTGCACTTGAACATTCAGAACCTCAGCTGACATCGGTTGATTCCGTAATGGCTTCAGGAGTCGGATCTGTGGTAGCAATGGGAAGCAAGTTTAACTAGCAATCACATCTTGATGTGGGTCCTCTGCCAGTTTTTGGATTCGTGCTTAAGCTTGGGTTATTTTTTGATCACACTCCAAAGGTACTGTGGTGCTGAGTGCTGTAAAACCTTAAAGCTTGCTCTCCTTACTGCAACGGAGAATCTGTTGTGTGACACAAAAAGCACCTAAAAAGTACCTGAGGGGAGTTAGGCTTTGTAAAACGGGAGTGACAGAACTTGTACTCTGCGTTGCTTAAAAATAGAATGCTATTTTTAGCTTGTGGCATTTGACTAGCATCAGGAAATGCCGTGAATAAACATTATCAAATCTCTACCTGTCTTAAGCAATGCTCTTATGGTGGTGCTTATCTTAATTTAAGATTTATGGTCTTGAATAATCCCACAAAGAGAGACACCCAAACAGATATTAGGGGGTTCATCGTCTTTGAAATAACAGGAGAGGAAATGGGGTGCCAGTAACAGCTGCTAGGTAAAATTCATAAATGGTCCTTGGAGCAGAAATTGGAGCCTGGACTCCCTTAACCACTGAGAGAGGTTCGGTTTTCTCGTTTCCTCGGTCCAAAAAAAAAAAAAGAAGGATTACTTTACGCAAAAGAAGACAGCTTCAACAAAAAGAACGTGTGTGATATGCCTCTAATCAGGAATAGTCTGTAGTGCAGGGGGTTAAAATTTTCCTGAAGAAAATGGACAATATATCAGTTTCCCTCAGGCAAAAAACCAGAACAGAACCTATATCTCTGTATCTCTTATGAAGGTGCTGGGGAGCAGGAGGAAACCATTACATCTTTTAAAATAAAGGATGTGTCAGCTATGTATTTGTTGATCTTTTAGATGATCAATGACCTGACTGAATGAATGAGAAAAAACCCAACCCTCCAAAACCACCCCCTCTAGATTCTGGATCTCTACTGGATTTGAAGCGTGTGTCGAGCTGTGCTGCCCTGTCGGTGCCGAAGCTTTCACTGACATGGGGAGACGCAGGATGTTAATTTGAAGAGCCCAGTTCTTGTGCTGGGTGTCAGCCGAACATGGCTTTTGAGAACAAGGGTTTTGGAGCTAGGTGCCTAGACTCCCTTCAAACCCCTTCTGAGGGCTGGCACACAGAAGTTGTTCATAAGAGCTCTTACGTGCAAATATTTGAAACAACAGACGTATTAGCAAATGTTAAGCGCAGAAGAATTACTGACAGAACAGCTTCATGTATTAATATAGAGTCCATCATTTTCTGTTTCAAAGAAAATATGATTGGACCGTTGTATATTTAATCATATGTATTTTAGGCTCTAATTGTGCAAATACATGCTTACATGTCTGATTTTACTTTTTATATTAATATTACATTTACTTCAAGTTTATTGGAACCATTCAGACAGAACTACTGTGTATTTTGTAGTGTCAGGATCCCCATGGAGACATAATGCGGCTTAAATAAACTACGGTGTATTTATTCTGTCATGACATAAACTGTTACAGTTGGAACAAAATGACACGTCATTCAGATTTTATGAGTCCTCTCATGGGTATCCATGTTATCACTAATACTGAGGGTTTTTCTACTTCCTCTCAGGATGAAAACGGCCTGTGTTACCCTTCAAGCAAAAGCCACGAACAGACTTTTGCCTACTTGATCGTGGATCCCTGCAAGCGCCATGTGCACATGCTGTATCACTGCTTTGGTGAAGGTTTATTTACTGACTAGTTACTAACCCGGCTGTTCTCCAGTTTTACAGTGGAGGTGGTCTTCTCTCTGCGTGAATTCAGGTAGAAATTGCCCAGTTTTCTAACGAGAATGTGCTCCTTGATTACGTGCTCTGAGTAGCTACACGTTCACATAGATGTTACTACGTGGTTACTGGCAGAAGCTTTTCTCTTTTTATAAAGACTGTTGCCTTTAAGCTGTCGTCCTGGCAGTTTTGTTCCCCCTTCCTTCACCCGTTTTATCTCATAAAATATATTTCCCCAGGCATCTTGTCTCTTTATGAACGACGCATAAATGCGGGGGGAGGCTCTAGAGTCCCTGAAATCTCTGCGGAATCGGGAGAAACTCTGCCAGGCGCCCGGCCCGCCCCAACCTCCCTCCATATCTGCCTGT
>NW_010400364.1:0-6619 GCF_000710305.1 Buceros rhinoceros silvestris
AAATTCTCAGTCCTAAACCAGGACACTGAGACAGATTGCTCTTGTGGCTTTGGCTGGCTCACTTAGACTTCCTTGATCAGCGTGTTTGTTTCAACAAGGGAGATGGGACATGAGCAGAGTTTGTTGAGAAAGAATATATTCAACCCACTGCAGGGCAGCAGAGCATGACAAATGATATCATTAATTACCACTGAACAAGGATCCCCTCCCCTCAACCCCCAGAGAAGATCCTGGGCAGAAGAACCAAAAACTACAGGGACCCACAACTGGAGCAGGAAGATGTGTCTCTCTCCAGAGCAAGTTTTGGCAGGTTTGACCCCAGTCCAGGTCCAGCTCACACGTGGCGGTACTCATTGTTTCATTAGGGGCCAAATCCACAAAAGAAGCACACATGCTACCTCTGAGAAGCTCTTAGTGTACAAAGCACAGAGTGTCATCCTTGGGCCTCACCAGCATAGAGAATGCTCACTGCATGCTGGTCTGTGTCAAAGATTGAGGTACGCTAGGAAAAAACACACGAGGGAAATGCTACCCTGGACCACACACAACTCCAGGAAGTTCCATGAATTTAGGTCCCCACTCTGGGCAGCAAATTCCCATTTCAGCCTATTTCTAAACCAGGACTAGGAAAAAACACACGAGGGAAATGCTACCCTGGACCACACACAACTCCAGGAAGTTCCATGAATTTAGGTCCCCACTCTGGGCAGCAAATTCCCATTTCAGCCTATTTCCCCCTAGCAAACTTTTTCTCTGCCTGCCTCTTTCTGTGTTGTATTTTATAGCGAATGGAGGAACACACAAAAGTTCAAGAATGCCCTAAACGTAGGAGATGGTGATTATTAACCCATCCTGTGCCCACCTCTGACCTTGGAGCATAGGAAGGCTCACTGAGCGCAAGCCTCGAGGCCAGCCTTGTGTTCAGCTTGTCTTCACTTCTGCTTCACGTGGGACACAATGGCTGTGCCTCCCCTGCTGTTCAACACAGCCACACCAGCAGAGCCGCCTGGGAGGCTCAAGGTGTCTACAAGGTGCCATGTTTCCCTCCCTGTCTCCATGTGGCTGTTCTCCCTTCTTTTTGCAGAGCAATCCCCCCACAACTCAGTTCCTAGTGCTGCAACTCTAACAATGCCTGCAGGGGATGCAGCCCCTCCATATCGAAGTCCTTGATTTGAATTCCTCCAGAATATCCTCATTACACGCCAGCTGTTCAGACCATCACGTAAGTAGCACCCTTAGCAGACAGACCAAGGCCTGCAAGGACAGAGGAAGTGAGCTAAGCTCTCACCCTCCCCGAGTAATCCTTCAAGACCAGGGTGAAGGTACGGTGGCTGTAGCCGCTCTGGGAAGGTTTAAAGAGCCCCCTGAGCTGTGTTCAGGCAATGAATACCAGACTGCAGTCTCTGACCAGTTGTTTTAGCATTATATTTATCTTTTGCAAGCACAGAGTTCAATTCGCTGCACTTTAAAAAATGTGTATTTTAAATACTTCAACCCTGAAAATGTACTTGTTCTCAGTTTCACATCAGCTTTTTGCACAGCTGCCAACAACCTTCAACCCCCCTTGCCTAGCCCACCTGTGTAAACACTGAAAGAGTTTCTCTTTGTGAAGCACAGGTAGGATATTGCGGCTTGATAATGTGCAAAAAAGAGACAGAGACTTTCTTTGCAACACCAGATGCTGGAGGGATCTGCCCCATCCAGGTTACTGTGCATTTGAGGGTAATGCTTAAAATTCTCTTATAAATAACAATTGTTTCAAAGTATTGTATGGGACATGTGTAACATTTCTGACCAAACTAGTATTTTTAAAGTCTCTTTAAATGGTTTCTGATTTAGTGGCTTTGCAGAAGGCAGCTGATATGCAACATGCACTACACCCCATCTTATATGCCTTGTTCCGTGTTTCTTATCCGTGCTTAATAACACTTCTTTATATTAATGCTCCTATTGATTTCAAAGAGCTGAAGCATATGAGAACATGTCAAGCATGAATTAGAGTTTGTGAACACATTCTTCCTATTCTTTCTAGGTTCAATGAGATAATGAACATGAATGTGGTGAAGCTGGAAAGGGAGCAACAGGGTTGTTATGAAAGAGATTCTGTGGGCGTGATTTGAAAGATGGGCTAAGTAACAGCCAGGTACAAGGGTTCCAAATCAGTGTTTACAGGATGGTGTCTTGAATTCTCTAGTCCGTGTTAGATATTTGGGATTTACCATCCTTATATGCTATGAATAGGCCTAATGAAGAGGAATAGCATGTTTCTTTTCAAAACTTAAACTAACAAGCACATCGGTAAAACTGTGACTGCCCCAGAAAGGAGAAGGAAGACAAGGAGTAAGTCATTTTCATGCCACACCACACCAGAAATCCTTTCCATAACAACTTTGTCAGAAAATTGAGGGTAAGATTTCATTGTCCTTTCACTTTGGGCCCGATTCCTTTCTAAGAGAAGTTCTGATCAACAAAACGCTCTGCAATAAACACTTCTCTGCAATAAAACCTCTCTGAAGCCACACCACAATCCTACAGACATGCCTGGAAGAGGGTTTATGCACCATGTGTGGCCTGTGTGCAGTGACTTTACCAGGCTTTTCATGCCCAGGCTTGCTCGTGCTTGGCAATGAGAAGACAAAGGACAAACCCAAGACAGGGCTGCTATTCAGCTCTTGTGCCACCTCAAATCCAACCCAACATCCAAATCTCTCACAGCCAGCATAGCAAGAGGAGTGCTTTTCCACCCTGCCCAGAGGTTGCATATATCCATGAGGTGCTCTGGTGTTGAACTGGAACTTTATTCCCACTGGAAGCAAAATAAAGACTAAGCAACTTGCTTTCTGCTTTGTGTGACTGAGTTCAAGCTTTTAAAACAGGCTTATTGTTGTCCAGCCGTATTTTAGATGCCACCTTGAGACCAAGAAATTCAACTTGTCTGTTTAGCCTGAGGCAAAAATTGTTCAAATGCTATTGCAAGAGAAGATGATAAAAAAAACTGAGGGGGAAATTATGTCTAGCAAGCTTGCTTGTGTGTCTTGTATGTCAAAAAAAGTGTGCTGTGACAGGCAACGTACTAGCCAGCGCGCTTTAACAACTGCAGACTGGAATGTTACCTTGCCCATGTCACATCCCAGCACATTCAGCGCAGGAAGAGAATGTTAATACGGTACATTCATTTCTATCAATTTTCTCCCCCGCTAATGAAAATAAGAAGTAATACAGACCATGATCTAGACATCCCCTCCCCTTCATGAACCCCTGGAATCACTGGGGCCTTTCCACAGAGAAAGGCATGTACCACTGTGTTGAAAGGATGTTTTTCAGACAGATCTGAGAAGTCACATGTCAGAGCCTGCCTGTATTGTGAGTGCAAAGGTATTGTGATTGTTTTATGGTTCTCAGAAGGTATAAAGCAACACAGTGACCTGAGCTGCCCAGATGCATTTATGAAAGGGAAAAAATGCTGGATGCATGCCCATTCTTGCTTCTTCCCATTGCCAAAGAAGGGCCCTAACACTTTGCCTTTTGGAGAGATGTAGGGCAATTTGCCTGTTTGTTTATTACTGCTTTAACATTAAGAAGGAGTTTTTTGAGCAGTACAGATGAAGCTATAAACACCAGAAGAGCTGATCAGTAGCAATAAGTGGTAGCAAAGAGGGTGAAACTGGGTTAATTGAAGCTGTCTAAAACTCTTCAGTCATCTTCGGTGTGATTCACAATATACCAAGAAGAAAAGACATCCTAGGTAATGAAACAGCACAGTTGGTCCTTCAATTAACAGCACGCTGTGGTCCTAACTGACATCTCTGGAAGTCCCAAGGGGATTGCCAGTGAAAGCAGGGCAGGAAAGTCTTGGCAATCTCAACAGTCTCAGAATTAAAAAAGCCAGAGGAAGTCAGTCTGAAAGCAGTTGCAGTTCCTCCAAACATATCAGAAAGAAGTATCTTCCAGAAAACACTGAAATTATGGAGTATGTGACCAATTATTGTACATAAAATCATGATTGCTTACTTTCTCCTGATGCAAACCCATCTTTTGTCTCTGCCTATTTTTTATGAGGCACTACTGGGGCTGGCCCAGGTCCGCTAGAGAAAACAGCTGCACGTCATTTGTGCTGTGTTTCTCACTGCAGACTCCTGCCACGGCCAGCACACAACTCAACTTTCAAGTGACAGGATTACACCTTTAGCCTTTGACAAACGGAAGGCTGTATTGCCCAGGCATAGGAACATATGCTGTATGACACCTTTCATTTCCCCACCCATGTTTGCAATGTGGCCTTCTGAATACAAATAACAAAATTAAGCAGGAGCACCTGCTCCCAGAGGAATAAATTGTATTTGCCTGTTATAAATCAATCAAGACAATTTAAATAAATGAACTTGCTGTAACTAGGCAAAATGGCTAGCTAATCTAGTTTTATGATCTGTATTTACCATTAGACTTATCTACTTTGTGTATTTTTAAAATAAAATCATGTTTTGATCTAACAGACTCAAATATGCTAACCTAGCAAAGGCATTTCAGTGAAAAAGAGTGTCCTTTACTATTCTGTAACCAGGGCAATAACTTATCTCTGCTGCATGCATTCCTGAGGCATATTGCCAGCCAGAGGACCTCACCAACTGATGACTCCATCTTCCATTCAGTTTATTCCTGCTACAAGGCATGCACTACAACACAAATTACCGGTAATGTACCTGTTTGCCGATATCATTTCTGGTTTTCAGTATTCTTTTTCTTCCTCAGTTTGGTCTCAGGTTGTGCATGTCAACATCATTGTGTCTGCAGTGTTGAAGCATTCTCCCGTTCCAAATAAGCAGTGAAGTTATTTAACTACGTCTCTTTACAGCCTGGTATCCCACGAGCCAGGTGAGATAGGGCATGAAAGTACAAAATACATCTCAGCACCCTCAGAGTCCTTGCAAATACAAAGCAGTGAAAATGTTTTTCGGTTTTCCTTGCTCTCGAGGCCTCTTTGCACCACACATACGCTCATTTTCAAAACGGGGAAAATTAAGAGCGAAGCTATGCTATCTTCCGCTGACGGTTACGAGCTCCTGTTAAAATCACAGGCGTCATCTAGTGGGCACTGGGAGAAACAGGGAGCAGCAGCACGCCTCTGGTGGGGGCTGCAAGGCAGCAGCTCAAGCAGAGGATCGAAATAGAGATGCAGGCAATACTGCTTCTCGTCCATCGGAGGAGAGCTGCGAAGACAGGACGGTCTCAGCTGCACTGCAGCCCTGTCACATGTGCCGCCAAACGCCCGGAATCTGCCGCAAAACGGACCTCTTTTTCTAATTTAAACTGCACGGATGATAAGGAGGCAGCCCTAATTCATGCTTGCTGTAGGACTGAGAATGCACAAACTCACAAAGAAAAAAAATTAGATTGTGCCTTCAAAAGGAGTGGAAGAGAGGAAACGACTCTTCTGCCTCTCCATGGTTATTGTGAATTAAGGGTTTGTTGCTGTTTTACTAATTTACAAATGGCGATGCAGAGAAAGCAATGCTTCTGAGGGAGGATCATCACTACTCATGTTTGAAAGAATTTTTTTCAGTGATATTACTTGTGCAGAATAAAGAATTACTTTGTTTTCAGTTGTTTAATTATTATCTTTGAAACATATGTCCCCTGCTGCCTAATTAAGAGCATCGCAAGCATCATGGCATCATCATTCAAAATACCGATATAGTTACATTGGATGGCAATAGAGGAAAACATTTTAAGACCTGGCAAAGATAAGCAAAGATAAGAGTCAACAGAGGGAAGCAGCCTGCCTATTCACAAATTTGAGCTTTATTATAGCAGCAAACAAAGCTGATCATGGTACTAACCACCATGAGAACATGCCAGTACAGAGAAGGGGCTGTGGGCTGAAAGCTAATTACAAGCATATAATAACTGTGCCCCTGCATAAAACATGAGTTTTAAGGAGCCGTGTGAATGCCATCAGGATTGGAATGTGTCTGTTCACAGAGACCAGTCCACCAGAGCCCGATGTGCTAGTACACAACAGCAGCTGTAAAGGGTAAGGGCACATTCACTGTGCAGGAACCCATGAAACAGATGCAGGGCTAGGACTGCTGGTCTGAAAGTCATGCCATCCACATGGAAGCACTTTATTTGCTAAAGTAGGATTACTTGTAATATATAGAAGTCTCACTCACACCTAGCAAGAAAATCTTACAGTAAGATGCGCTAAAATGAGCGCAAGTCCTATAGTCCTAGTTATAAAAAACATGCATTATCAAACTTGAATCACAGCAATACTACCAAATAGAAAAAAGCATATGACAGGGAATAAGATGGGCCTTTTGGTGGGCTTGAGGCTCAGTTGCAGCTCAGCTAAGCATGATTTGCTGAGCTGAGAAAATGTAGAAGCACCCTTTGAGTGAGTAAGTATCTTACTGGAGGGAAATAAAAAGACCTGGCTAGGGAGAAGACTAGTCAAGCAGCCTTGTTGTGGTTTAACCTCAGATAGCAACTAAACACCAGGCAGCTGCTCACTCACTTCTTCCACCTCCCAGTGGGGTGGAGAGAATAACTGGGAAAAAAAAAACCTCATGGTTTGAGATATGAACTGTTTAATAATGAATATAAAATTAAAGATAATAAA
>NW_010400365.1:0-1719 GCF_000710305.1 Buceros rhinoceros silvestris
TATATTTACCAAAAGCCCCTCCCCATCTGACTTTCTGACTAGTTTCTCCATCACTGGTTTTATCATCGACTCAAACTGGTTTTGGACACTAACTCTTGTTGTCTAGATCAAGTAAAACCAGCAAGTTTTACCCTGAAACATGGAATTTATATCCCCCAGCCCACTGATTTAAATTCACACCTGACGCTAATTTCAAGGATTAAGCAACACCCTGGATTTTTCTCTCTGCTGTACTCACCAGTCCCTCAGTTGGCAAAATGACAGAGGCAGAGGCGAGACGGCGATTTATAGGACACTGCCTCTTTTGAAAGCCAATCAAAACCTGACAGAAAGTAGGAGTTGTCCCACACTTTCAGGGAACCCAAAAAAAAAAAAAACAACCAGCGTGCGCGTGAGAGCAGCAGCAGCCAGAGATATCACGTCATTCCTTCACTTGGCTTTGAAAAGTCTGGACGTCTCTGATAAGCAGAGGGCTCTGAAGCCTCACGTGTCCCTGCCCATGGTGGCAGGGCTGGAATTAAACGGTCTTTAAGGTCCCTTCCAACCCAAAGTAGTCGATGATTCTACCCAGCTCCTTTGACCAACAGAGCCGGACAACGTCAGGTCGTCTCTAAGGACCCATTTTAAACACAACGCAAAGGATTAGTACAAAGTGAACGGGTGTTCAAAGGGAAAGCAATAATCTCGCCTGGATGGCAGGAAATTTCGGAGTTTTGTCAGAAGACTAAAGCACAGGGAAAGGGAAAGTGGAAGAAAAAGAAAAGGCCATTTAGGAAGTTAACTGCAGCTGCTGTTCTGCTGCGAGATTTCTGAAGGGTTCTCTAAGCAGCAAGCACCTGCTGCTCACATAAAAGACAAAAAAATGTTTAGAGAAGTGAGTGGTTCCTTTGTGTTAGTTACTAATAGAACACCCAGGTGATAAGAGAGGTAACAAACTCATGGGGTGTGCCATGGAAAATCCCACAGTTCTGAGCTTCTAAGAAAAAGGGAGAGAGGGAGGAGAGAGAGGTCAGACCCCAACCCCAGACATTTCACAGCATTTCTGGGGTCTGCACAGCTGCTGAGGTGCCTCGGGATGCTCCTCCATGGAGCTCGCCAAAGAAATCCAAAACCTGCCTCTGTCAAAGGAAGTCAGGATACTCTCTAGGGCAGTGGGTTTCGCAGATGTCCAGCCACTAGCACCTCCAAAACAGCCAACATCCTCAAGCCAGTGCGCTGAACTCCAAGTTATCACGCTCAACTCACATGTCTCCAAAACCACACAGCTTCTGCTTCAGACCTGAAGAAGGGCTCATGCACTGGAAAGCACCTCTACTTTTTCCAGCTATGTCAAGAAGTGGAAAGATACTGCCCACCCTGGTCATTCCGAAGATGGCACACATGCCACTGCGCCTGTCCCATGGGAAGGGGGACTTGCTCCCCAGTGCTGCCAACTGGGAAGTCCCTCGGATCACCGCGTTTGTGAGCTCTCAAGCTCTACCAACGAGAGGGTACTCTCAGCTCAACCAGCTGTTGACGTATCTGGAGAGCAGGACAGACCAGAGCCATCACCCATCCCCTGTTGGCATCTCCTCCGTTCCAGAGGTCCTCAAGCCGGGGTAAGGGGGCCACGCGTCCCTCCCTGTGTCCGCTGGCACGGTGGATGTGCCAGGGCAGGGCAGAGAGGTGGTGGCGCTTGTGCCGTCCTCGCCGCCAAGCAGCTGTGGGCCAAGCTCGGAC
>NW_010400366.1:0-387 GCF_000710305.1 Buceros rhinoceros silvestris
AGCGCTGACTCCTACTTTCCAGAAGCAGCTCTCAAAAAAAGCCTCATCTTCAAAGAGCTCTCTAAAGCTTCTTTGAAAACAAAATGATTAAAGGCTATCTTCCCTCTCATCCAACATCAGACACATCTCGCACCACATCCTTGCTTTCACCCCTGATTATGCATGCAGCTTTTCCGCAGCTCCCAGTTTTGCGTTGGGATGGAAGTTACAACCCTGAATTAAAAGCGAAGTTCATTACCGTACATCAAAGTAGGCACTGCGCCTCGCCTCCGCCGGGCCCACCCTTTCTTTTATTTATAGGTATGTGGCCAGGCCAGGGAGCTGGGTGAGGGGGGTGTTGGTTGCAAGGTATTTACGGACATCAGCCCTTGCCAGCGGCAGCAGGAA
>NW_010400366.1:490-2868 GCF_000710305.1 Buceros rhinoceros silvestris
CCCGTCTCTGGTGGTGCTTGTGGGGTTTTTCCCTCCAGGATAATCGTAACCTCAACTGGACTTAAAGGTAGATGGAAGTATGCTGGACCATTACAATTAGGTCTTTAGAGCCTTTTTGTTAATAACAATAATATTTAATCTGATCCGGATGGGCCACAACCTCGCTGACCAAGCCTGTTAAATTATGTCCTGTTTGACACAGGAGCCAAACATCTCATTTTTTGCTCCACACACACGTGGCAGCTGGGATGCTCCCGGTGCCACCAGGGCAGCCTCTGCCAGCACCCATGGGCTGATGTTCTGCCTTCAAATGCTTTTCATATCAGGTGGGATTAATTTATTTTTGTTTCAGTTTAATTAACAGTTGTCACAGCTGGGGGCTGTTGAAAACAAGGATGCATTTAAAAGAAAAAGAAAAAACTCACGATTTTTGGTAACTTTTTTCCATATTGAATGAGAGCCACAAAGCAGGAAAGTATTCTGCAGTCTCACACGTCAGTCGCCAGGCTGCATAATAAAAAAGCCTGTGAGGAATCTGCTCTATAATGCTAACTAGGTGGCATCAGCCACAGCTTTGTAAATGAAGTGCGAGGCCCATTTTGCTCAGCTCAGGAAGAGCAGACCCCTAGATAGGAGCCTTGATTCTAGTTCCTCTCCCATCTGAGTTTCCCTGGGCCATGGGAGCCCTTAGCCCATGAGGCAGCTCCTCACCGGGGCCAAGGGGTACAGGAGTGGGGTTTCAGCCCACAGCAGACCAAACACCACAGACACAGGTGTGACCTCAGCCACTACCATCCTTGGACTCACTCTTCTGGGGTCACAGGGTCACTGTGTCACTGTCTCTGCCCCAATGTGACATAAAAACAATTGGAAAGTGAAAAGCATTTAAGAATTGTAGTAATCCCTCATAAACTTGCTGGGGTGGGTCAACCCAGGTGCCCACCAAAGCTGCTCTATCATGCCCCTCCTCAGCTGAACAGGGGAAAGAAAATGTCATGACAGGCTCATGGGTCAAGGTAAGGACAAGGAGCATCACATCACCATCACAGGCTAAACAGACGCAGCTTGGGGAAATTAGTTTCATTTATTACCCATCAAATCAGACGAGGGTAATGAGAAACCAACCCACATCTCAGCCTTGGACAGTGGCAGGTCCATCTTGGAGCTGGCTGGCATTGCCCTTATCAGACTTGGGGGAAGCTTCTAGCAGCTTCTCACAGAAGCCACCCCTGTAGCCCTGCCCCCCTCCTCCTCCCACCCACAAAAACCCCACTTGCCATGAGAGAAGCTTTCAAAGGGGTTTGTTTTACACCAGGTCACTCGGAAATAAAGTGTAATTATTCTGGATAAAATCTGGCTTCTAAATGCAAATTCCAACGAGAAACCATCACCCCTGATGGAGAAGAGGGGCAGCAGCGCGTTTTACAGCGAGGAGCTTTCAGCGGAACAGGGACGAGCCAAGAGGTGAGGAAGAGCCATTTAATGTGACCTGAATTAGCAGCTATAGATAGTGCTTCCTGCATGTTTTACATTTTCAAATAAAAAGGATCTTCTTGTTTAATGGTTAATAAACACGATTAGTGCTCCCAGGGCACAGATCCTGACAGATGCAGCCTGTGCTGGAGGGACCAGCTACAAGACACAAGAGAAGATGAAACCAATTTTTTTTAATTTTTTTTTCCTGTGGAGTACATCTCTACCAGCATTTGCAAGTTAATTTGTAATATAATTATATGTTGCTACTTGCACAGAAGCGCAGCACGTGTGACGGGCCAGCGGCCCGCCACCACCACCGGCAGCCTGCGACAGCCCAGCAGACACTTCTGCAGTGAAGGAAAGCCAGCAGCTAAGAGGGTTGACTTTGCTTTTTTCTTTCCTTACAGAAGCGCAGCAGGTGGGCGGGCCCACCGCCCCCCCACCACCACCGGCAGCCTGCGACAGCCCAGCAGACACTTCTGCAGTGAAGGAAAGCCAGCAGCTAAGAGGGTTGACTTTGCTTTTTTCTTTCCTTTTTTATTTTCATGCCATAATCGGTCAGTAATAGTTTTCTAAGAAATAAAGTCTATGAACGTAATTGTTAGGAACGAGCAGCAAGAGCAAATGCTTGCTGAGTGGTTGCCATAGCGCGGGAGTACAATCTGAGATTTTATATCATTACTAATGATATTTACTTGGCCTGCAGGAGAGGGTGAGACTTGCACTCCCTAAATGTCATTTGACTGCTAATATGTCAGCAAGTGCACCCAGCCCGGCCCCAGAAGGGACCTGGTGTGACCCAGGGCACCGCTGCCCACAGAAGCCACAGCTGCTGCTGGTGTCCCCCTCCATGGGCTGTGCCCACCCGCCACCCCGTCGAGCTCACCTTTGCGAGGCAGGTG
>NW_010400366.1:3053-9237 GCF_000710305.1 Buceros rhinoceros silvestris
CTGGCCCCAGGGGCCAGCATCCAAAACAATCCCCAGCCTCCTCGTTACAGACCTTTCATGGCTGAGTTACACAGACGGCGAGCTCAGGCTTCCCCTCCTGTTGGGCTGCACCATGGGAGGAGGAGACATATTGCGTTGCTGTAAAGTGAGCCATTTAGTTTATTAAACGCTGTTAAGGGTGCCCTGAGGTCTCTGCACATGTGGGACCATCAAGGCGGAATCGTTATTATTATGGTTCTTATTAGTCATAGTCATTTTCCCAGCACTACATCTCACGTCCAGATGTCTTCCCATCTATCTCTCAAATTTTGTGATGCCAACAAAAAACTGTTATGAAGACGGACTAGTCCTAATCCCGCTTCACACAGTACAGGAGCGGAACACTCAGGCAAAAATAAATACATATATATATATATTTAAATTAAAAGACAAACGAAAGAAAGGGTCACAGTTGGCTAAAAATGAATTGTGCAGTGCATAAAAGAGACAACAGCTTAGAGAAGATAACATTTTAGTTTAAGTGTTCCATCATTATTAATTCATTTGGTGCTCTTTAGGATAATACCAATCATTTGGAATTCATTTGGTGTTTATGTGGATGTCATCTTGACTCCTGCAGAAATTCCAAAGTAATTCAGCATTAATGTGCTATTAAAAATTGTTACCAGCCACTACCTTCATTACTTCACCAGCACAGGCTAATCTTTCTTCTCTTATTCTCTAAATTCAAATTTCAGAGTTTATTTTGCTTTTATCTTTATTAGGGTTTTTAAATGTAATGCTTCTGTTTAAAAATTCTCCTTATGCTACACGAGTGTTGTCTTTTTTTGATAGCATCAAAACTATGCAAATAAAGGAGGGGGGATAATGGTGATGTTTCATTATGTTACTGGCATTTGACTGAAAATCAGCCAAAGAGGTTTCAGCTTATCAGCTACAACAGGGATGTTATCGAGCTGGTATTTATGTTCGCAGCAGATGACAGCAAACGAAATCTGCACGAAATACCATCTGTTCCATGTGGAGTTTTGGGGTACAGTAGATGCCCCTGAGTCAGGCAGGGAAGGGATGTGGCTGCCCCAGCCCTACCAGGGGTGCAGGGAACCCAGGGGGAGTGAAAGGGCCAAGCTGTCACTGATGACCCTTTTCTGGACTCACCCCATCGCTGGAGCATCCTCATGGTTCCAACGGGGGAGTGCTGGTCCGGTGGCTGCAGTAATGGATATTCTGAGTACACACCCTGGCAGCAGAGAAAAAAAGGCTGTGCTTGCTCGTAACATTTAAAAAAAAAAAAAGAAAAAAAGGCCCTGAGAGATTAAATGCAAAAACCTTGCATTAAAAAAGCATTAATTAGGTTTTATAGTTAAGGACTCAAAGATTAGAAAATGCCAGTTAGCTGGAAGTCTGAAAAATTACAAGGGAAAAAAAAGGAAGAAAATACAAAGGCTGGGTTCAGTTTCTGGCTGTGCCCGTCTTGTTGTGTAATGTGATTACAGGATCACATACATTTTTCCCCTGGACACCCGCTTCTTTTGGAGCACAGGAGAACAGCACACAGCGGCAGAGTGAAGTTTGCACTTGGCAACTCTCAGTCTGGCATCCACACCGGAGGGCTGGACCAGGCACCCAAACCGCGCTCTTTTGATGCTGCCTCCTAGCAAACACTACTTGTTCGGAACTGTGGACCACCACAGACCCGTCTGTATGTGAGCAAAGATGGGGGCGTGGGGGTGGTATTATTCAGTGCTCTTTAGCCCAGAGGAAGTGGAGGATACAACATAAACTTGCCATCAATCACTCTAAACAATTTAAATGGGAAGAAACGATGAAGTCCCCCAGGTGACCAATGAAGCGAAGTCCATTAGCAGGGTCAAGTCAGTGCCCTGGCGGCACGAGTGAGACAAGGGAAATGCCATGGGCTGGTCACCCTGGGGCTGACACTAAATGCCCCTGGCCAGTGGCAGGGAAGGAGCCAGCACCCACCTGGCTTCTGGACAGGGAGGAGGGGTACTCCCCCACTGTCCCCTGACACTGCCAGGTCCCCGCCAGGGCTGAGCATCCTCTGGCCACTCACACCGACCACAGAGCACAGCTTTACAGGGAGAGTAAAGCCTGTTTCAGAGGAATTTTCCACTTAATCAAAATCCTGGGAAGAATATGAATGCTTATAGGTTAAAGGAACCTGGCAGCTCTTACTTGTCTGTCATGTCTTTAAGGATTGCCATTAAGTCATAAATGTGACAAAGATTAAAGAGTTTATTAATGTTATTAGGGAGTTGAGATAAAATGCTATGCCTTGCAGGGTCTCTCTCCCTCTCTCACTATTTAATGAAAACATTTTCATCACTTTCTGAATCTATTATACCAAATATTCATTTCTGGAGTCCTAAGATGATTTTATTTTAATTAGAAAAGATGTAGCAAGCACCTGAAAGTAATACACTTAAACTACCTTGCCACAGTTACCCTTCTTCCCAGGGGAGTGTTTCTCCAGCTGTGCTGCTGCAGCACAGCGAGTCCAGGGTGACTGCAGGCAGACAGGGAAGTTTTGTGCCATGGCAGGACCATCATGCCAGGCCTGCCTGGAGATCCTGAGAGCCAGCGGCACCTCACCTCAGGCCTTGCAAATGGCTCCATGCATCTCCAAAAACTACCGTGTTGGCCAAAGGTAACAGGCGATGAGACAGTGCCTGCACAGGTTGCACCACGGGTAAGTCCCCAGGGAGAAAGCGAGGGGTGGGAGCATCCTCTGAAGGCACAGGAGAATAAGTGAAGTCCTTGCTGGTGGAAAAAAGTAAGAGAAGGAAAAGAAGGTTAAAAATTTAAAAGGAAAAGGGAGGTTTGTGGTGGCCTGCAAAAGGAGCATTATCCTCTGCAAATCTATGGCAACTATTCACACCAGCAGAAGAAAATAAGCAGACAAAATCCTTTCTTGGTGTGGCTGCTTTGACTTCAGTGGGCATTACACACTGGCTGAGTTTTAATCCATGTTTAGAGCCTTTAACAACAAAGACTGAAAAAATCAGCCACTTGCAAGCTGCATCCAGACAGTTACATTTTTCTACGTGAACCTTCCCTTCCTGCTCAAGACTTTTTAACCATATTTGCAATGCAAGCAGCTCACAGGCGTTCTTTTTTTTAAACTTCCCAACTAACCTAATTTAATTTGTTAATTTATTCTGTAACCTGATTTACTGTTAATTTATTTTGGTGAGTAAGATATCCCAGCTTTAAGTTCCAATTAATTAAAGGGGAGGGCTTAATGTTTTTGCTACGCAGTATCTTCAAGCCACATTGTATTCCACTTTAACACCGCACTGAAGCATTTCCAAAGTTTATTGCCATTAACTAATATAAAGCCACAGATCTGCAAATTAATTTCATGCACACAAAAGATTGCTCTTTGCAAATGCGCCTTTAAGAGGGGAATATTGGCTATAGCAATCATCACTTGTTGCTTAGCAACAGCCATAGCATCACTTACAGCAGGTTTATCCTAAACAGCAATGTAAAAACCTGGGGATGTGGCTATGCACCCTGTGTCATCCATCCCTGCAAGTGCTGCTCAGACCGGGGTTAATAGATACAGACTTGCTAGTTTTCTTTGGGTTTTGTTTTGTTTGGGGTTTTTTGAGTGGAGGGTGTCTGCTTTTTAGGGATCTTAAAACCAGTAAAATAATCCTCAGGCTTTAAAAGAACTTTAAGCAGCAGCCTGAAGCTTGATGTCCCATTCTTACCGTGCTGGCAACGCCAAAGCAAGCCAACGTGAACACGACCGCCTGTTTGGGCCATGGCTACGCTACTGCCAGCTCAGCACTTTGCACCAAAGACTGATAAAAAATTTACACGTAGTTTGTCGCAATCATCTCAAGATGAGAGGAGGGAAATCAGATTATATTAAGACTGTCCTGAGGGTATCCCGAGGCTGTTCCAGTCTTCCTGAAGCCTGGGGAAGCCCCTACAGCCAGAAGCTGTCAGCTCTCATCTCTGTTCTTGTGACTAGCCGGCACTGCAACAAACGACCTTCGCAATGGTGCGTGTACCCCTGCGCCCACCCTTCCGTCTGTCTGTCTGTCTGCATCGCTGTGCCTCCTCCAGCTCTCCTCCTCAGCACGCTGCCTGCCAAGCAGCTCTCTGACATGACGCTCCCGCCTGCCCTTTGCCAACGTGGATGCCAGCCAGCTGCTGTCCTTGGCCAAAAAAGTGGCAAGTAAATATTCTAACAGCATCCATTAGCCCTGCCTTTGATGGCCCATGGCGAGGGGCCCGAAGGCTTGGGCCCTGGGTTTTGAAGCCATTATGCTGTATCTGTAGGCAAGGCTGGTTCACAAAAGATGAATGCAGGGTTTGCAATCAAGGAAAAATTAGTATCTCAGCCAGCACATGGAGCCAGCCAGCGCTGCCAGCAACCTTGATTCTGTTTTTGGCAAAGTTGGCGGGCTTGGCAAACATAATGGTAATGAGATAAGCTGAAATACCAGGCAATGAGGCTGCTCTTTGAAGTAATTATCCTCCAGGGCAACAAGGACCACGATGAAAAGGTTTTTAGAGTCATGGTGTGGATGCACAAGGAACAGTATTTGCATTTCTGAAGTGGGTTTGCAAGGCTCAGGTGTGCCATGCCAAGCATCTGGAGAAAGGGCAGGAAAGCCCAGGCAGCAGGTCGAGCAAGGAGGCAATACAGCAAGAAGAGGAGCCGTGCAAGGAGCAGCACCACAGGGCGATGCTGAGCAAGTTTAGAGAGGCCCAGGGTTAAAGCTGTCCCAGCAGCAGATCACTCCCCGGTCCCCAAGCAGTCAGGTGGGCAGACAAGCATCTCCCTTGGCCCCACCAGAGAGGACAGGCTGAGATGGATGTGGGACACCTCCCACTGCTCCTGGGCTTCCATCACAGACAGCAGGGTTTGTGTGACACTCCTCCAATACTTACGAGACAAAATCTTTTCCAAAAAATAAAAGGCTAAACATATATATATAATGAAAAGACCATGAAAAGTTTATTTTCATGAATTTTTTTCTTTTAAGCAAGATGTTGCAGGAACAGCTGTTGGGGCAAGCCCACAGCTCCTGCCCAGGCTGGATCCCTGAAAACAGCGGTAGAAAATCTCTACTCTAGGCAAAAGCACCACATTTCCTTCTGCACAGCAAATAGTCCCTGTTAGTGCAGAGCCAAGGTGAAAATGTTTATTACAATGGAGAATTATGAGAGAGGAGTGCCTGAACCCAGAACAAAATGTAAAATAGGGGAAACAAAAGTAAAAAGCTCTATATAAGTTTTAATGGATCCTTTCAGCTGTGGAGTGGCATTTTACTGTGATGTTTTAAATGCCTTCTTTTTTTTTTTTCTTTTTAGCTTTTAGGCAGACCATGAATCTGAGGTGGTCTTTCTGCCTGCAGAGGTGTAATGCTTCAAAGCAGGCACCTACCGGATGACTGCTGGCGGGCAAAGCGCAGCTGGGCTTGAAAAAGTCAAGGCAGAGGAGCTCCAGCCCAGGATGGTGGTCTCCTGAATGCCACGCACCCAGTGAGACCCAGCAGCGCCTGAGCCCAGGGGAGCTTTACTGCTCATTTGCAAGGGAGCAGCACGCGGGACGGGTCTGGCGGAGATGGATGAACAGCCAGCGCAAACTGGAGGCCAGCACGTACATCTCCTGCTGCTTGCAAAGGCGCGTATACCCAGTGAGACAGACCTAGCTCGAAGCTTCTCCCATAGTTACTTTTCTGATGCTAAGGACCTGCTTTAAGGATCTGACTCCAGCCTATGCATTTCCAGCACCTTAAAAGTCTCAAACTGTGTGCTTAAATATCTTTGGCCTATTGCTGACCTTTCTGAATCCTGGGAACAGCCATTTCTTCTTGCTGATGCAGATGCAGGAAATTCTTAACTAAATCCTAACTGAAAGCCAGCAAAGCAGATAAGCAGGCTAATCCTCCAGCCTGTCAGACCCCAGGCTCCCTCCGACTGACAGCCGAGTCCTTGCTCTGCAGCACAGCTCAGCACTTTTCTCACCCCTGCCTTGACTGTGTTGGCACGTGCTTCTCTGGGGCTGGGGAGGAAAGTGTCCCCACTCTCCAAAGAGGGAAATATTTCGCGGCTCTTCATTCACTTACTGACATTCGCGGTGCAGGAAGCCACTCTGTGGCTGGTGCTTTTTTTACAAAAAACCTTGCAGCAGGATATGGGG
>NW_010400366.1:9306-18979 GCF_000710305.1 Buceros rhinoceros silvestris
GCCACTCTGTGGCTGCTGCTTTTTTCACAAAAGACCTTGCAGAAGTCTATGGGGAATGCACTCAAAGAAACGCACGTGGTTCGGGGGTTTGTGTGTATTTGTTAGGTTTTGGCTACATAAAGCCCTCTCCTCCTCAAAATCCTTATTCTTCCTGGGAATATGTGATGCTACTCAGCCAGGAATAGCAATGGCTTTCAGGGATATGATTAGTTAGTAAGGGCAAAGAGTTTCAAACGCAGTAGCGCTGTATATGCGAAAAGGGTCAAGTTTGGTGCCTTCAGAGACTCTGCTCTGGTTAAAAGGAAATCAAAAAGAATCCTATAGTACCACTTCCATCTGAATTTGGTCTGCTTTCTCAAGAAGGGTTCTGGAAAACCCATACAGCAGGAAAATGAAACCCCAGCCACTCACTCATTAATGAAACAGCAAAAACTCATTAAAAGCAGCAATTGCTGCTGAGGGTGCCCTGGTTGCACCAGCTGCTCTGCACAGCAGAGCCCTGCCGGGAGTCCCAATTAGGCTGATGGAGCTCACCATCACGGCGGGGGACCAGCCTGCCCAGCAATTTGGAGGAGCTGGGTGCATGTGGGACTGTCACAATGACAGAGACCCCATCTATATCAAAAACAACACCAGCAAGTCATCCCAAAAGCTGCTGCAGAAGAAATCTGAGCAGTAGAACAGAGTGGTCAGGAGGGCAAGCGTGCTCAATGTTCATCTGCCGTCTTCTCCATAACTCACATACACTGACCCATATCCCCTCCACCACCAAAGGCTGGAGGTCTCAAATCACCCCTTTTGCCCTTATTTCACACCCCCTCTGCTCCCAGGCAATTCTCCATGAGCCTGCAAGGCAGCATTAAAAGCACAGGTAGCACGAAGAGAGTGAGAAAACAATGAAGTTGGCTGAAAATATGAGGTTATTGGAGGTTAACTTGGAGGTTAGTTTTGTCCCCTTGCCTTTCAGGCTTGCATAGGACTGCTCTTACTGAATCTGCTGACCACCATGAGAGACTCACCATCTCTGCAAACACCAGCAATCACTTGCTTTTCCTGTGCTGCATTTGTCAGAGTCCATCCCTAACCTGAAGAGCAGCCTGGCACAAGCTCATAAGACAAGTGGGCAACCTTTCATTTTGGAGTCATCTACAGCCCCTGTCCAAGAAGCAGACAAAACTTGTTGTGCCGGAGATAGAAACCTGAAGGTGAGGGCCAAGAGTGACAAAGTCATTTCAGAAGAGGGTGAGTGACTTTTAGGACATGCTGCTCAAAGAGAAATGTGAGGCTGGGGTCACGCCTCCAGGACAGTGTGATGAGTTGGTCCTGCTCTCCTCAAAGCTAGGAGAAAGGCAGTCCTCGGAGGACAAAAATACAGCATATACAGCTCTGTCATTTCCACAATATCATTTTCTAAATGCATTAGCTCTACCAAATGGGACTTAAAGACCGCCTACGAATGACCATTGTAATTTCTCCCCCAGGGAACTGAACTACCTCATCCCAACGCATGCACCTGCTGAGACAGTCACAGCTGCCATGCCATAAGCTACACAAAAAACACAGGACCCCCCTCACACCAGGGCATATCAAAGGTCCAGTCAGCCCAGTTCCTCACCTCCGACTTCAGGCAAGAAGAGGGGGCCCACTAGCAGCAGGCAAGAATGTTGGGTCCCTCACCAGGTCTTTCCTGACAAACACTGCTGCTGGCTTCTAGCAGTCACTTGCAGGCCCTCTTCCACCAGCACCACTGGGGAAAGGCAGCCAGGGGACTTTGGGGTGGATAGATGCTGTGCTGAAAGACCCACTGCTGCTTTGAGTACAAGGGACCTTGTCTTCGCTCTCTCTTTCTCCCATGTCCTCCTGACTTCTGCTCACCTGTAACTAGGGATTCACTGGAGTGGGAACTTCTCTCTTCTGCTCCTGCCAACAGTTCTCCTGCTTCTCCCTGTCTAATTAACTCAAATTTCAGACTCCAGTTTTTCCCTAAAGCCCTTCCCAGTTCTTCTCCCTGGACACATCCATCCTGTCCTCCATCAAGGACAGCTGTAAACTACCTGGCAGTATGTTTTCACAGATGTTGGTGCATGCTTGTTCGGTATTAAAATTGGTCTACATTAATGTTGTTATGATTAGTACTTTATTAAAGTAAGCACAAATCAGAACACTAAGAAATACTAAGCTGTCTCAAAAAGAGGAGTTCAGCAGCACAGCTGAAGTACTTCCAACCCTCTCCTATCAAAAATAGACAGTGAAGGAACCTCTGGACCATGTCCTTATCTCACCCTTGTGAGAATTCCAGGACTAGAGGGGTGGTGGAGCTTTGTTTGCTTTACAAAAGATTGTAATATTAAACATCAGTTCAGTGGATGTAGGATGCATCTGTATATTGCCTACTGCATAGGTGCCCTACGTTACATTGCCAGAGCTTCACCAATGTTCATCCACATCAGTGAAAACTATTGCCTAGAACCCGCAAAGTCCTCACAAGTGCTAGGTATGGTCCTCTTACTGGCTCGACTGGTCCTTCCACATCCCCATATCTCTAGCTGCTCTGTCTACCTGAGGGTTTTTTTCTGATGCACTCCGACATTCTCTGATGACAAAACATGTTAATCACAGTGTGATGGAGTAGCAATACCAACAACGTTACACAACGCTATCCTTCGCAGAACTAAGATATACCATCCTGTACGAAATCTCTGGTCCCCTCAGAAGATCAGAAGGTCCCATCAGAAGAGTCTCAAATGCAGATTAGCCCTGCCCCTGTGCCATTTTTTGTAGTCATTCCCTGAAGCGAACAGCAGAAAGGCACCAGCTCACTGAGCAGCAAAGAGCAAATACCCCACACCAGAAGATCTTTCCTGGGAGCAAGGTGCAACAATGCTCCAGTCATCAGCCACGATTTGGTGGCTTGCCTCCAACTGAACATCACTTACTGACTGCACCACACTGCTGCCTGGAGGTCCTGGCACAAAGAAAATTAAACTACTGTAGGGCAAGGATCTGTAAAAGAAGAACACATCATGGCCTCTGATTTTGCTGGACATACCCAGCAGACTTTGGGGACACCTTTGATGACAACTGGCCTGGTCAGCTGGTGAAGCCATGCTGAATTTGATTAATACTTCTCATGAGAAAACAAAACCCTGAATCCTGAAATCAATACTTTGGAAAAGGTTTTGACTGCTGATGGTGAAAGCGCTCCTCCCACTGGGTTTGGAAATTCCCCACGCATTTTAAAGCACCTGGAAAGACTGTGAAAGGTGCTGCTTGTCCTTTAAAAGCAAAAGCCTTTCAAACCTAAAAAATAATTACATGGATTCCAGATGAAGTGACACCGTTAATATGCTTTTAAATAGAGGCATACAAGGCAACAGGCAAAACTATCGAGATCAGAATCTGGCTAATACTAAAAAGCTGTTTTTACAGAAGAGTCAGAGCAAAGAGGGAGACAGGGACAGAAATCCATGGTCTGAATGATATCAGAGAGAAGGTACTGAAAGGTTCAGAATTAACCTTTCCCTAATTAATTATGAGTTGTAAGGCAATGGAAATCAGGCAGGGGAGAGGAATTTCAGCGAGACAGGGCTTTCAACACATGAAACGCTTTGGCTGTCCTTTAAAGGCAGAAGGAGAGGAAGGGAAGTGGCTGGTGTCAGGAGAGGGGGGTGAGATGGAGCTGCGATACCTCCCCGGCACACCAGCCACGGCCGAGCCCGCCAGCTCCGGAAGGGCCACGCTACGAATGATGATGGAGAAGCTTTCATTACAGGATGCAAGCCTCCAAGATAACGATCGGTAAATGCATGCAAAACAGGGCAATTCGAAAGGCAATCAGATTTTTGCAAGAGGAAAATTATGCGGGAAGTTGGACTTCAAAAGACTTCTTTAACCTCCTACGACCTGATATTTCATGTGCTCCTACGTTCAGCTCTTAATTCTTTAAATATTACTGCATTTAGTAACTGGAGAAGATGTGGAAATATTTGCTGAAGGTATTTGGTAGAGAAAATTAGATTATTTTCTTTTTAGACTGCATCTTAACTTCTCAAATCAACCCACAACTCACCGCAAACCTCCTGTGTCATCCCTACGGCAAATATCTTGAGTGCAACTCGGACAGAAGTTTTTTTTTTTCCTTTCTTTTTTAAAACCACCTCGTTTTTTTAACACCCACACTCTTATATCTCAAGATGGAGAGCTCTCATGGATTCAGGATCCTCACAAATGCAGATACAGCAAATGACGTAGCAAGGATTCAGGTGGAGTGCGACACTCTACTCCATCTGCCTGGTCCTCTTGAACCTCATAAGGCTGCAGAAGGTGCAGACCTGCTGTCTGGCCCAATAATGTTGAAACTGGGAAAAACGTGGCTTTAAAGTATGTTGCTTCTTTAGACTCTCCTACCTTGAATTATGCGCTGCTGCACTACACAAAACTGGACCAACATGACAATAAACAGGGGGGAAATGTTTATCAGCATTTAAAAAAAAAAGAGAGAGGATGGGAAGAGTGCTATGTTTTAATGCAGATTTTAGCTTGTTTTTTTTCCCCTTATGCTTCCCATTCAGCTGGGTGTTATCCAAAAGCAGAAGATATTTTTTCTGAGTGCCTTGAATGATATTTTTCATCTTGAGTCAGCTAGAGAAGCCAGTATTTCCATTCATATTAGTTCTTGGTGTTACACGTAGCTAATTTACAACAGCCACCTTTTTTTATTTTTTGTGCATGAAGGTTAAAAGCTAAATAGCATCAGGAATCACACTACAACATCTTGCTTGCCTTAACCCACTGGGCTATCCTCAGATGCCTAGAGATCGTTCAAAGCCAAACAAGCCTGCTATAGCACTGTAAAGCAACAGACTGCAGAGTAGTTGTTGCGATGCCAAATGCTAAGAAATACAGCAGAGTTATTAGGGAAGCTCTGAGGTTGAGCAAACATGTTTAGCAGTCAGGAACCAGGCTTTTTTTATTATTTTAATTGTACTACTTTTTAGATTGCACTTTACTAAAGCTCAACACCAATTTAATTTTGGAGGGTTTTTTGCCCTTACAGATTTTATAAAAGGGATTTTGTCTGAGAAGAGGAAAAAAAAATTCCTGATGCTCCATTTCTTCAATCACAACTTTCCCCTTCAATGGTTTTCCTTGCTCCTGTTCAGTATTGGATTTGTGGCTACTGCTCCTGGTAAGCAATGAAGGAGCTGGAAAGTGAGATTCTGTGGAGAAAACAAGCTAGAAGAAAAAACCCTCCCCAGATGAAGATTAATTTTCCCAACTCTTCTTTCAGCACTCTGCAATGCTGTCAGAAGACTCAGAGGAGAAAATGCTTTGGGTTTGGGGTGTTTGGTTTTTTTTTTGGTGGGATGATATCTCTTTAACGCTAGGTCTGCACTACCCAAAAATCCTATGCTGAGGAAAACGCGAAGCTAGATGACATGCCCACGTACTCCTCCTGTGCCCCAAATTCTTGAGCTCTCCATGCCCTCCCCTTCTAAGTAAGTGATGAAGAACAGAAGAGACGAATCTCCATTCGCAGGGGGAGCCATGGGACCTGCCCACAGCTGGCATTGCGCAGGCGGGGATAGGTCGAGCTGCCACTGATTTATATGCTACTTACAAGAAATTTTTGTGAAATGACTCAAGCAGCACTGTGGATATGCAATCGGGGAGAGAACCGGTGGAAAAGCAATGGCATAGCAGCCGGGTGATTTGGAGGACTAATTACGGGGTGGAGTCGTCACATCCATCTGGGTCATCGCTTCACGTTCATCTGGGTCATCGCCTCACATCCATCTCAGTTGCATACTAGCAACAAGGTCATTACTCTTTGATAGTTCCTTGGTGACAGACACGACATGGCTCTGCAGGTCCAGACCAGTTTGTAGTGCACTAGTCTCCTCCTTAGAGAACCCCACATGACAGGGACTAATTGGTCTTTGGCAGTATGAGCAGAGATCTCAGGGCTGATCTGCTCGGGAACAGCGTCCAGATTTGATGCACAGCAAAAGGCCAGCCTGGGGGAAGGCTGTCCCACCAGCTTCTCGGCCACACCACTTCTGCTGCCACCCAGAGAGCAGAAAATTCTTTCATAATCTTGGTCAAACACATTTGACACAGCAAAAAAAAATTGACTTCAGCAAAGGATCATTAGTGGCAGAGCGCAGCCAGTGCCACCACTCCACCATCCTTGCTCACAGCAGGAGTAACCTTTTGAGGCTGCAAGCCTGAATTCTGGTTACTGTCCGAGAGCTCTCCAGAAAGGCTGGCAACACAGCCTGGATCCAATGGACCTGGAGTCAGGCCTTAGTAGTTAGAGATCCATGATGTAAAATAAAAATAAAATCTTTGCAGGGAAGGACATACACCCACTTCACAGCTGCAGCAGCTCCCGAAAGCATCTGGAGTAGGCAATGGGAAACTCTCTCAGATGACAGCGGGAGGAGGTGTGCAGCACCAGGCTGAGTTACAGGCTGCTGCGGGGCACAAGCAATCAGTCATCCGAAACACTGAACTGCACCATGGGTTCAGATCTGCAGCCAATACATGTAAATAACTCCTGGTGAACTGTGCTCGGGTTAAAAACCAAGTTCACCCCACTCATGGCTTTGATGTGAACGTGAATTCACCCCCTTGTAACCTAGAGCATGACAGCACGCAAGAGAGCAGGGCTAAAATGCTCAGTACTTGCCGCGTAAACAAACTAATTTGCAGCCTGACATTTTAACTGTGTCCTATGTAGATGACTTTCTGCTTATTCAATACTTCTGAATAAAAACACTTAATAGCTGTGCAATAATAAATAAGGTATTAATACTATGCACCACGGATGCTCAGTACTTGATTTAACCTTTTTCAACCTCAACAGGGGCTCTGAATAACATACAACTTTTTTTATAACTAAGTTAATAAGTGTTTTCAATTGCTAAAAATAATTACTATCAAGAACAGACAGCAGCATGCATAGGGCATATGTAAGACAGCAAAGGGAGAGTGCAGGAAAGACAGAGAGAACAAGAGAGAAGGAGAGAAGATACTGTCAATCACCCTAGATTCTCCCAGCCTAGTTGTCTGGTTTTCATGTACGAGAATAAACAGGCATGCTGTGGTGACCTGAAGGTAAAAAGGATAGAGCGAAAACCAAGAGTGCTGTGGTGGGCAAATGTAGATGTTCCAAGGCCAGCTGGCCTGTGACAGATTGGGTTCAACTACTTCCCACAACATTACCGTGCCCAGCTCCACAAACCTCGCCTGGACCAAGAACCCAGGAAAGAGCTCTGGGATGTGCACCCGGAGCCTGCTGTTCTTTCATGCTTTTCATGCCATCTTGTCCCATCACCGCAGCTCATCAGAAACAGTAACTCAGGTTGACATCATTCCTACCAGAGACGGGAGCTATAGAATTATCTAAGGACAAACCTAAATACTAGCTTTTAAAGGATAACTGATCTACTAAAAGCAAGTATTATACTGGACATGCCATGTCATATTTATCACGCTTGGCTTTGCATTGCACTGTTATCTCCTGCGATGTCACTTGAACAACATGAAGTCGCATGGCACAACATGACAGATGCCTCAGCAACAAGAGAAAGAGACTCTCTAGATTCCAGGGCCATTATAGCTCATCCTAAATAAAAGATTCAAGGGATACGAATGACCGTGTGTCTGCAGACCGAAAGCGACTCGAGTCTCCCCAATTATCTGCAAAAACCAGATCTCCTCAATTCACCTGCTTTTCACATAATTAATGTTCTATTTGCATTCATTAAATGGGATTTCATTATCACTTTCTTCCAAACAATCTGATTGCAAAGTAGGAAAAGTTCTTCCAGCTTTTTACCAATAATAACAATCCGGAGGAATGTGCCAGATGATAGAAGCAGACTCCTTTTTAGCACAACACTGATCATATTCCCCAGGTTACCACTAAAAATCTCCCCCCCATTGCGAAGTGGTACCACCTTGAGCAATCCCACAGAGCAACACAAGAACACCCTGCCAGTTTTCACACCAGCAGCCTGTCTTCACCCTTTCCAAAAAAAAGTTTGCTCTGGTTCCTAGAGAAATTTCAAAAGACAATAAATCATTGAGAACATATTGTAATAAAAAGTATTCTGGAAGAAAAAAATCATACATGTGTATTCAGCTTCAAATTGTTACAAGCTTTCTAATTTTTACTCTCTTTTAGTGGAAGAGGAAAGAGAAAGCAGACAGATTATCTCTGCCTTTCACTGAAAATTACCTCCCCTTCTTCCAGAAAAATCCCAAAATGTAAGGGGAAAGTGTCTTGATATACAGTTTCTGCTCTGAAACAAGTAGAAAAAACCCCAGCACTTTCTTCCAAAGAACCTGGCACACTTGGAGGAAATTTAAAATGTCCATGAGCATTTTAATCACAGTTCCTAAAAGCCCATTTTCCAGTTGGAAAGGGCTTTCAACAAAAACAACAATAAAAACCCCCTCCCTCAAGCTACAGTTCCTGGTCCCTGTGACCTTGCAGATCCTCACACCCACCACAAAGTCTGGGCTGCGGGAGCAGGTTTTGAAGATGAAGCTGGTTCTCTGCTCCAAAGCATGAGTTAGTTCCCTGTAGGTAATCACAGCCCATCCTCCAGATCCTGCCATTTTTCATGTCCTTTTAATATCACCTCTGTATCTTTTTTTTATTCTGATATTAATGGATTTGCTTATCTTGCTCTGTGCCCCACATTTGCTAGATGAATACAATAAATTGGCAAGTCTCGTCTGACTGGCCATATGCTGTTCAATTTGTATCTGTTGGTGTCCTGACCTCGCTTTTGACCAAGCTGCTAAAAAGTCCAGCTGAGCAGCTGAATATTCCCCTTTATCTGAAGCTAAAGAAACTATTTTTTCCCCTTTCACAAAACTTAATTTGCTTTTCAAAGAAAAAAAAAAGTCGTTGACTATTGTGCTCCTGAAATGGTGAGGAAATACACAGAAAACGCCTGGCACATATGGTATTTTTATGTGGTTTGTTGGTTTTCTTTTCCTTGTCTGCAAGTCTGAACAGAATTATTACTATTTGGCACACAGCAAAAGGAAGTCTCCTGTGCACAACATGATTTAGTCTGGCCGATAAAGTGGAAGTGGATTTCTTCCTTGCATATTAAGTTCTGCTGGATACCATTTGCACAAGAGAGCAAAATTGCAGTTTCATGTTCTCCTGTGATGATACATTTCCCATCAGGCAGCCTCATCCCTCTCTTTCTCCAAATATTAAAATTCCTCCCAGCAGTGACTCTCCAAATTTCCCACCCTTATGCATTGGCTCTCTAAAGAGAGTTACTCTAGTCTGCACAGAGTTGCCAGGCCCTGGAGGGTTCCCTACTTCAGGGAGTGGGCTGGATGGCCACTGGGACAAGCTGAGCCCTTACAGGGAGGGTATGATGCCCTGTGCACCCCAGGGATGGTGCAGCAGGAGGGAGCAGTCTCTGCCTGGAACCTCTTCCAGCCAGTTCCTCACCCACAGCCTCTCTCCGCTTCTCAAAGGCTCATGCTGCCAGTGCACTGAGGATGATGCTGCTGCAACCCCCTCCTGCAGTTCCCTTTTCACCAGCCTCCACCCCTCCCTGCAGAAGTCCCAGGGCCCACATCCTAATCCACCTGGTACACAAGTGGTGAGTTTCCTCTTGCTCACCTCTGCATTCCT
>NW_010400366.1:19068-22509 GCF_000710305.1 Buceros rhinoceros silvestris
CTGCCACGCTCCGGATTGTCTCCCTCACCCCAGGAGCTGTGAAGCAGTAAGATTCCTCCTCCCCAGCCCAGTGCTTCCTCTTACATGCAAAACACTACATCACATCTGAGATACTGATACCTGCCCAAAATGTAAGTTCTACTAACTACAGCAAAAAGAGAGGCTATCCATAATCCGTCACATTTACCGGCATCTGTCTGCAGGGTTGGGTTAGTTGTAGTGGTCCAGGCTGTTTGCTCAGTGCCCAAGACAGTGCAGTAAATCAGCCACAGTTTCTCCACCCCATTATGTTTCTTCTCTAACGCTTTTCCAGCCCAATGCACACTGGGCGCTGCCAGTGAGACTCTTCTCATTAACCAGCTCTTTGCCTACCTGCGGTCACACAGTTAGACGGCCTCAGGCCATACCGTTACAGTCAGTGGGAGCTTGGTCATGAAATTCAATAGGCTGAGGATGACCTGTACAGTCCCTGCCATTCTTCCTTCCCCTATTAATTCCCCTCTCCTTCCTTTCCTGTCATATTGTTTTACCTATTACTCCATACCTAATAAATTACCAGTAATGCTCCAGCATCAAACATTTATTATCCTGAGCACCACGTGACCGAGTGAGTTAACCTCCAATTTCTGCCCATATAATTCACGCACATTGATTTTACATGAAAAGAACTCTTGACTTACATCAGATGACCCTGATGAATTTAATCTCTTTAATGCTTCTTCTTTCTAAATAAATGTAAAATGTTTTTCTCTAGAAAGTTTCTCACCAGTAAAACCTACCTTGCAACCTGGCAAAAAAACTCCTCTGCTACCCCGGTGAATTAATCAATGAAACTAGAAAACCCAAACCTGTATAAAAAGTCTCTGATTCCTCCAATCGCCAGCAGCTCCACTGGCCTGACAGTGTTGTTACAAAGGCAACGGGTAATCATAGCTGACAGCTGGTGTCAAAACCTGCAGCTGGAATTTAGTGGTTGGCTGGAAGAGGTACCAGTTTGGGGCCATCTTATTCCTGGTCTCATCACCTTTCCCCACAGCATCGCATGAGGGCCAGTGACCTGCGTGGCAATGCAGCACCTCCTAAGTCCTGGGAACCCCAAGGAATCCTCTGCAGTGGGTGCTAACAGGCCTTGCAGCTGCATCGATGCTGCTGTCCCTGGCTGTGCTTTGCTAGGTCAGTGGAATAAAGAGAAACCATTCTTTGAGTTTTGTGCAGGCTACCATGGGGCAGTGCAGTTTTTCCATAGGACGAGCTTTAAACGCTCAAAAGCCTGCAGAACCTTTGCAGGAGGCTCATAACTGGAGCCAGGAGAGGCTTCACTTAGATTGCAAAGGCTGTGTGCCTACCTTCTTCATCATGCGTATGTGCCACAGTAGAAGGTAGATGCAGAAAGGCTTGGGGAAACAGGCTCAGAAATGCAAACCGGAGACAGGCTGGAAAAGCAGCTTGTCTAGCAGCTGGGACCACAACCAGACCAAGGCTTAGCCACAGCTCATTAAAACTGAAGAAAAAAATTAATCTAGAAAACAAAAAAAAGGTTATTTCACCACAGGCATGGACAGAGTTGGGTTGCTCCTTCTGCGAGGAGAGAGAAGAAGGATTTGGGGCTGAAACAGAGACAAAGAAGAGAGCTGAGGTTGCTGCTTCTGGCTATGCAAGGAAGAAGGCTGTCAGAGGAGCAGCTTCTCCCCATCCCTCCCGTCCATCACCACAGCTAAGGCCAGCATCTCACAGTCCTGCTGCTGGCAGAGCCTGTAGGAGCCTGTGCTGCCTCTGCTAGAAACCATGACTGGTTTAAACTCCTGCCCGTCTCCCACCCACCCATCCACTGGCAGCACATTAGAACCCGCCAGAGCAAGGTGAGCTGCTGCTCTCTGAAAAGATGCCTCCTCCTTGCCCAGGGTCCAAGGTCCCAGCCACAAAGAAAGGAGAGAGCAAGGCAGCAAGTTGGGCGGGATCCTGTACAAAGTGGGGAGGACTCCAGCAGCCCTTTGGAAAGGCAAATGTCTTAGGAAGGGTGTATCAGGTAATGCTGCTGGCGAGAGCCAGCGGAAACAGAAGGGTTTTGTTTAGGTTGCTCCTTTAAAGTATGTCCACTCCCCTCTGAGCCTGCATATTTTACAATCTCGGCATACTTTCCCTGTTGACAACTCTGGCAGCCTCGGTGATTTTTTTTTCCTAAGTGAATTCACTCATCAAATGCATTTTTCAAGCTCCCACAACTTGAGGAATAGAAGTTGCAGCCTAAGAAAAAGCAAGGACCAGAAAAATCAGATACTAATGGTACCACTGCAGAACATTCAGGGTCTTGACCATACGGTGACTGAAATGGCTAACTTATGTTATTCTCAAGTCATTAATTTTTTATTCCTTTACATGGTAAAATGATTAAAGTATTATTTTGTTCTCTGTGTACAAAAAAGGGGGGAGGATCACAGCCATTTGGACTCCAAACAGATGTTTTTAAGCTACAGGATGCAGGAAAATTGTGGAGGAATTATGTACACCCAAATACTAGAAAATACTATATTTAATCTACCCAAGTATTAGAATTCTATATACCTAAGTACTAGAAACATCTGCAGCAAGAGGTGCTGTTGCCAGGCAAATGTCAAGAAGAGAAGATAAGAAGAAATTGACTGTCTTGAGAACGTCAGTATATGGAGGAGCAACCCAAGCCTGCAAATATTTGTAATATTTTCCCTGATGAAAACAGCTTTGGATCAGCATGGGAACAGTTATGCAGTATTCTAAAGAAACAGCTTGGTATTTTGTCATGCCAAATATCTCCTTTTGGTGCTCCACCAAAGCTTGAAAACTCTGTCCCTCTGCCATCACACCCAGTTCATCACTAATACCTCAAAACAACCATTCCAACCCTACAATTTTTTTTACCCCTACAATTTTTTTTTACCAAAGAAACACCGGAGATTCCAGTCAGGGCAACCAGAGTGTCCAGCTAATCTCCACATTGCAGGCAGTGACTCAAATCTACTGGTGCTTTTTCCACCAATCAAGCACCCCAAGCAACACCAGACTGGGTTGGCCGAATAGAATAGAATAGAATAGAATAGACTAGAATAGAATAGAATAGAATAGAATAGAATAGAATAGAATAGAATAGAATAACCACCATCTAAACTATTATTAAAACCATAAGAAGAAGGAGAAGGTGAGGATTTAAATTATTTAAAAGCAAAAACAGCCTGGTGTTGCATGGGGTGCTTGCTCGGTGGAAGGAGTGCCAGCACATTTGATTCAGCACGTGTGAATATAAGTATGTTAATTATTATGACAATTATTACACATAATTACATTAACATTATAGAAGAACAACTATACTGATATTATCGTGTTATATATTGTTGTAACATATTAATATTAATATATGGTTATTATAATTGTTACATCGATTATAGTAATGATTTAATGTCTATTTTT
>NW_010400367.1:0-16382 GCF_000710305.1 Buceros rhinoceros silvestris
ACACTTACTGGAAGAAGTAGATCTTCTCTCAGCTCCTCATTCTTATCCTTGTATCTCCTCATTTGCACTGGTACAGCTTCCTATGGAGTTGTACAGTGGCCCAAAACAGGGAAGTGATCTGGCTTAAAAATTAACCCTGGACAAATGGTTTTCAGCCAGATCTATTTCCTGATCTAGTTTTATGGTGTGGCTGCAGTAATGCTTGTGCCAAAAGAATGAGCACAGGACGGGACTGAGTAGCTTGAAATGAGGTAGAGAAAGCAGAACTGCCTTTTTTTTTTTTTTTTTTTTTTTCCTTGAAATATGTAATATTTACTCGAGATAGTATGGCCATCTTGAGTAAAAAACTTTCCCACTTTTTTTTATTTTTTTTTTTTTTTTTTTTTTTTTTTTTTTTTTTTTTTTTTTTTTTTTTTTTTTTTTTTTTTTTTTTTTTTTTTTTTTTTAATTGATGGTCATGCCAGGTAGGCTACAACAATTCCCTGACACTGAGATCAAGTGACACATTTCATTCTCCATGCATGCCATTAGAGTTATTTGAAGACAGGCTGTCAACAAGCAGATAATATGTTGAGAACGGTGACTCTTGCACCCTGCCCAGGCATTGCCCAGGAGAATGCAGACTGGATATGGACTAGAGTGTGTAAGGAGTGTGCTCACATTTTAACACTGGAGCATCAAATCTCTCTTATGGCCCAGTTTGAATTAACAGTATTGACATAGCCTCTGAATTCCTCTCTCGTCATACCTAAAATTACACTTATCCCATTACTCAAAACAGTAGGTGAATATTTTGTTTTCCCATGATTGATTATATTTATTTATAGTTATCCACACTGAACTTCATTGGCTGTTTTTACTGCCCAGATGTTTATGGCAACTTCCCTCAGCCATGAAAACAGTTTATTTGTCATCTCTGTTCTTTTTTAGTGAGCTTTTATTCTGTGAAAGGATCCTTCTCTTCTTAGATAATGTAGTCTTTTCAAGAGCCTCTTCTGAAAGAATTTAATGGAAACTTATCTCAGCCTTCACTTCTATTCACGTGACCATTGACTTCTCTACAGCAGATGGAGGCATGTTTACAGAAGAGGTGTCAACTCATCCCCATTGTATCAGCTTTAGCTAATATGTCTAAGTAGCTCTTTTTCTTAGCATACTTTGGGAAAAAGTACCTTGCTCTATTGTTCCCAGGGTCACTCCAGTTCTTTTCCAAAGATTTGCATTAGATACTTACCGTTCGTCAGTTCTCTGACACTATGGGTGCTTTGAATGATCAGGGTATCCACCACAAGTTCCAGACCAGCAGCTTTTCATTTTGGTTACTTTAGAGCTGATGACTTCTTGTTGATCAGCTTGATGTGTTCTAAGACATATTCTGCTGATACTCCGTGTTAAGACAGTTTCTCAGACTTGCTGTCTGTAATGGCTCCCTCACCTGAATGAAAACCCGTATTTAAATTCTGGTGATCTAACCTGCTTTAATGCTGCCTTTGCTGTCTCTTTGCTGGATGCCAATAGCCTTCATCCCCCCTGACTGTAGGTACTGACAGCATAGGCAGCTACTCTTGAGCTGCTTGTCTTGACTTTCTTTGTGACATTCTTTCAGTGAGGAGAATTCATTCATTGTCTCACTCAGGCAAATGTTGAAAATAGACCCAGGTGAGAGTCCCAGCAGAATTTAAAACTATAGATAAACCCATCTCTGTGCATTCATGAGACATGAATCGGTTCCTGTTGCACTTAACTGCATTTGTCCAAGAAGTTACCACTGATTTGAACCCCTGGGGTTGCACTGCATTGCTGTGCACAAATGCATCATAGTCTTTTGTCCTGGAGGAAGCCAATTGTTCCGTGGTGCCTGGAGAAACACAGCATCCTTCATGCCTCTCTGGGTGTTCCACTATGCTCACCCACTGGGAAATGCTGTCAAGTAAAGCATCATCAGGTGAAGAAAGAAAATGTTGTATCTCAAGGACATTGTGCCTGCAGACGCATAAGGACCATTCTGAGATATTTTCATTCTGATATGTTGAAAAGGTTCTGGAGATAACATGTAAAGTAGGAAACAACCTTGGTTTTCGTATGACTGCAAGGCTACAAAGATGAAACAGGGTCTTTAATGATGTGTATACAAAATTGGCTAGATCATGCAAACAAAAAACCCCCACAATTTACGGGAAGTTTTAATAAGGTAGTGCTTTTTTGTTTTTAAGTCTGAATAAGCATTTTGAAATATGATACATTGACTTTTTGAATTTCAAAGCAAATTGTAGAAAACAGTCTGCTTTATTTTATCTGATTTCTGAGTTGTCTGCCATTTTTTGGAGCAGCCTCAATTTCATTCAATAAATAATAAAGCAGTAAATAAATCATCCGTTTAATATTAGTTCTTAAAGAAGAAACATATCTTTTTAAAGACTTCAGCTTATCTGGTACCTTTTCTTTTCAATACAAAGTTGGTATAATGTATGGATACCTAATTTCAGTTTTATGCCAGACATCCAGTTTGCTTTTGTCAATGTATGCAAATAATTTTGATGTCCCAGGTTTTTATTGGATTTTTTTTTTCTGCATGAATACAGTTGGTGGCATTTGAATTTATTATCTATGTGGGTAACTTAGATATGTAAATGTATAATACACATATTTAAAAGCTTGCCAAATCATTTTAATATCATCTCATTTCAACTTTCAACTCCAGCTTTGGCTGTGCTCTCAGCAAAATATCTATGAATCATTTTGAGCTGTGGCAGCCACTGTCCAATCAGAAGGACTACTCTCATTTCGATGTGCATGCTAACTTATTATTACTGGTAATAATGCTAGCTAGCATTTTTAAGTTTTTTCTATAATAAGACTGTCTTCATAATCATGTTCTCCTGGTTAATAACATAGTCTTCACTGAGGCTACACGATAGCGTTAGACCATTGGACTATATCGAAATAGCTCTTGATTTATATCAGCTCAAATGAAATAGTCAGGCCAGTGGAGGCTTTACTGCAGAAATAATGCCATAGAATTTATGACAACACATTGACAATATTGAAAAGCTGTAGTGAGAGCTCCACAAAAATAGAATTTTCTTCACCTTTCAGTATCTTTTTAATGAAATTGGCTCTTCAAAAATACTGATATTCCAAAAACATTATACATTTCCGTACAGTTCCAGTTATTTTTAGGGATGTTAAAAAAAACTACAAAAACTCCAGGGAAAAAAAAAAGGATGAAGTATTATAGAAAGCAGTGTAAAGCAAAACAGAACAAAAAAACAGCCAACCAACCAAACAAACCCCAACAAAACCAAAACTGGGTTGGCTCTGGGAGAACTGACTGGGCCAATTTTGATAATCTGATAAAGATTTGATAAACTAAACTCATATACCAACAGGCTGTTTTTTCTTGTACCGCCCCGTTTTCACCAGGCTGATTGCATGACAGAAGTTCAAGTTTGTAAAAGTTAGGGTCTTCCTGAAATGCCCATTATTCTAAGTGAAATTCTACACTTCAGATAAATAAGATATTATGTTAAGCTGCAAAACTGTGTATTGTTTCCATAACAGTGTTCAATTTCTGGAATGAATTTCTGCTAAAGCCTGGGAGTAAATAAAGAAATGGGCCATTGTTTAAGGCACCTTGCAACTTTATTTTTTTTCTGGACCTTTTTATGGTCCTTTTTTGGAAGGAGCCTTATATGTCACATATGTCACGTATGTATGTATGTCACATAGTGTGTGCTTGGGGTTTGATTTCTGTGGAATCTGGAACTGTACTTGAGTGGCCAAATAATAGCCTTGTAGGGGTGGTGTACTGTGTTTATTTTGTCTCTTTAACCTGTACTCCAGCAGGACAAGATGCCTATTGTTTCTTTACCTCTGTGTCCTCTTGTAACAGAATGAATATTACTGTAGGTTAGACTTCCTGTGGAAGAACAAGTTCAAAAAAGAGCGGGAGGAGATTGAAACCATGGAGAACCTAAATCGGGTGCTTCTGGAGAATGTGCTTCCAGCCCACGTAGCTGAACACTTCTTGGCAAGAAACCTGAAGAATGAGGTCAGCCATTTCTGTGTATCCTCTGCTCTTTAAGAAGGCAGTGTATCCTGGAAATACGACCTAGTGCTGATTTGAACAATAGGTCCATACAGAGACATTATAGATTTACTGTCACTTTCATTCCCGCGTACCTAACTGAAAGGCTTCCTTTACAGCACTGAATGCACTTTAGCACGTTGAAGTAAAAAACATGAAGTTATCGTAAGTGGCAATGCACTTTGTCTTTCTAAGCAGAGTGAAAAAGGGTGAGGAGGAAGAAAGGGATGCTTGAATCAACATGGATTTAAATCATATACATTCAGGCACTCATTTTTCCTTTGTGGTACGAGTAGAGCTGCATCCAAGTTCTGTATTTTCTTCTGGTGACTAGACACCTTGCTTACTGGAGTGAAAATTGACCTCTTCCCTGAAACAGTGGCTATGCAAATTCTGGAAAGAGGTTCTGAACACTGAATTACCTGTTTACTCGCTGCTTACAGACCTAATTCAAGCACTAGAAAAGTCAACCTAAAGACTCCTGTTGACTTTGGTGGAAATTAGATCTGCTCCTAATATTGCTTTACAGTTTTAATAAAGCAAAAAGGGATGAAAAAAATAAAAGCATTTGGAGAGAGTAATAGTTCCAGAGATCTTGAATGCAATCGTTTGAATTACTTGTGCATACCAAATAACTGTTCCAAAATGACGGAAGAGGAGAAAGGGCAGCTTTAGGGATTCAGTTTTGATCTTCTGAGTCAAAAAGGATGATGTCTTCCATTTCACTGTGGTCGCATTAAGCAGTACTAATCACTACTGTATATGAGTACTACCTGCAAGTATTCGTTTGGTAGCTAATGTTGAATGAAAACTGCTGTGGGCTTCCTTTGAGTCCCATGAATACCTTGGCCAGAAGCCAAGTTGGCTCAGCTCCAGTTCTCAGTTCAGGCATTAAACACAGCAAACCATCAGGAGATTGCTTTCTCATTTATGTGCTATTCCATCTCAGCTCCCCAGCTGAGCAACACCATCTGCACCCCTTTGTATTGGCAACTGGATTTATATTGTCACCCCTCAAGATTCTTAGGTTGGAATAAGCTTTAGTATATTTAGTAAAGAACAGAAATTGTAATTTGCTGACCTCTCCAATCTATCATGTTAGCTTTGACATGATTCTAGTGGCATCCAAAAAAAAAAAATCTTCAATTGTTTCTGGTTTTGTTTGTCTTTAAACACAGTTTTCAAAGAGGGAATAACCTTTCAAATCTCTGGAAATGTTCAGGAATATAAGCGTCTATCGTGTCTTCAGATTTGTTTCAACGTCAGCAAGGATGTGTGGAGCCTTAAAGGACATTCTGTATCTGTGTATGTGTATATACCTCAGACGAAGACTTTCGGCGGGGAGGGGGGGATATTTAAGTCAACAGATACCGAATTGGAATCTGTCTGTGTTTTCCTTAGTTACAAACATTCATGTTAATATGGTTTTAGTATATTCTTTTCTGTTTTAACCAGATTTTGAGATTAAAATGAATCTTAATGGATGAATAGTCTGTTTCAGAAAACTACTCTTAGGATTTTATGAATGCAGCTGTATGGAGAAAAGGGAAGACAAAGTGTACAGCTGAAAGGAATGAAAGGGGAAAAAATGAGTGGATGAATGCTAACGGGGAGTAGTGGGACTGTACTTTTAGATGACCAACAAAGGTCTTTTCATAACAGGATATGCATTGACTAATGCTGATAGGGTAAAAGCAAAGTTATTTCAGAGCAAACTCTGATAAAGGTTGTTTGCTTTACTAGAACCTCTGGAGCTGGGTTTCTGCTTATAGTCTGCATGCTGGGTACCAAACAGGGTACTTTACAGTCGAGAGAGAAAGATGGGAACAAATATAAAATAAAAAGCAGGAAATGGGCCAGGATTAAATATATCTGCACCTGGCTTGTGCAGCCTTTTCCTTTATGCTATTAGCATCCAGATCGCCTATTAGTAAAAAAGCTCTCAGGAGCTTCTGTGCTGCAGGGTAACTAGCAAGCACATTACTGAGCAAGAGGAATCCTGTTTAATTAACTACAGAATGGAGCCAGCACCCTGCTTAGAGAGGAAATTCTGCCCCAGAGAAGCTGACTGCCATATACTTTCAAGAGGTACGATGGGACCAGATTGCCTCCTCCATCCCAAGATCTCCAGGCACTGGAGAAGAAAGGGGGACAGTAAAGAGAGCCAACCAGCAGAAATTCAGATGTTATAAAAGGGAAAAAAAGGAAAAAAAAGGTGTTGACTCCAGAAGACAGGATGATTTTCTTTTTCTTGAAAGAAGTAAAGCCATTCCTTCCTGGAATAGTGTGCATTTCATTTTCTGATTAAACATTTCGGAGGGTACCATTTCAAGAGAAGTGCTCATAGGAAAATTAAGATACCCAATTGCTGATGTCTTTTTTATGATGAATGATCAAACTAAACTAGCTGGGAATGCCTTCTTAAAATTCGCTGACATTTATCGTGACAGCCACAATTACTACTCATCTGGTTATACGCAGAGTCATTTCTTGTTTCCATGCGGATAATATGCTATAGAGCGATAGTGGGGGTGGATATTGCCCCAGTGTTAGACAGAGAGGAAGAGAAATAGGTCACTTACTGAGTTTCAGCATTTGTCAAGTGTTTACAGGCAATATGTTCATTTATTTTTTGAGGTGGAGAAGAGGAAGGAATGGTGTCTCTGGTTACAGAAAACAGAAGATTTGTGTCTGTAACAGTCAGGCATGCAACCCTTTCTTATGTGCTGGTTGTCCCCATGCTGGGTGGACAGCCAACAGCATAAAGCACACTGATCTTCCTGTGTCACCACAGCACTTTTGTTTGAATCTCTCCTCCTGTCTTTTGCTCGGTTTATGTTTCTCTTCCTGGTGACTGTGCATTGTGCAAGTTGCCGTGATTTGTTCTGGGCAATGCTTCTGCTTTCAGGGAGAGACACTTGCTAATAGCTACTTAGGGCTCCACGTTTAATGTTGGTGAGAGAGACTTTTTTTTCAGTGGTAATTTTAGTAAGACAGGAGCTGCCACGCACCAGCAGCCCAGTCAACTGCTAGGCCCAGGCAGTATCCCATGTTAGATACTTGAGCAGAAGTTCAAGGAAAAGCTGAAGGTTAAATGTGCCCTTCGGCTTTTACCTGCAAATGTAAGGGTTTATTTTGCTTCTGCAGATGCTTTTTATACACTTCCTAGTTTTGCATTTTTCCGGTATTCTCATAAGCATTCAGGTTTTTAACCCTCCAAGCTCTCGTCTTTCATGTTGTTGAATAGCAATGAAATATACATTTGTATATCTCTTACATAAAACATTTTTCCTTTTTCTACTTTTAAATGTCCTATTTATCTTCTGGTTCCTGTATTATTATGAAGTGGTAAAATGAAACCATCTTCTAACATCTGTGTTTCATATTATTCAGTAATATCATATGCCTGCAGCACTGCATAGTTGGTCTCCTTTTCCTGTAAGAGTTCAGTTGTAGCTCCTAACAGACCTGTATTCTTATGACTTGAAGTTATATTCTCAAATAAACCCTTAAATGGCATTAGTTTCCATGTACTATTTCAGATGTGGCACTGTCCCAGTATCACCTCAGTGCCTAGATTTTGTTTCACAACAGACTTTATAAGAGGTGTCCATCAGTAGTGTAATTCTGGCACATTTTACATTCTCAGGATCCAAAATCAGCAGGATCTAATAAAGCAAATAAAACAGCTGCTATCTAATGTTTATCTTGTAAATTAAACCAACTTTTTTTTGCTAACTAACATAATCCCTGGGACAATAGACTGTTGTATTAATATTAATTATAACTGTACTATTAATTTGGAATGGATTTAATACATTTTTCAAGCTGGTAGGAATGTGAACAAGTTTATTTTTAAAAAAATATTTTTCACAGATGTGTACAACTTGTTTATTTTGTCAGTTTAAGTTTCAAAAGTTTGTGTAATAATCTTTGTTTTGAGTATTAATTGTCTACATTCTGCTATAAATACTCTTGTATCTCTCTCCAGACTTTAACACCATGAATGTCCCCTTCGTATTACCAAGTCCCTATATTTGTGATGCAGTCCTCTTTTAATGACCAGCACCATGTGTGTGGCCTGAATTCCTTCACCCAAAATTGAAATCAAGTTACTGGGAAGGTGATGAGGAAGCAGAAGGAAAGCTGAGTTAACCGCAGAAGGTCATCTCTGTACCTGCTCTGCAAACTTGCCTATGAAAAGCACTCAGCACATCAGATCTTAAGTTTGGACTATATTTATATGTAAATGTTACCGTAGCTTCAGTGTAGATACACCTGAGGTAAATGTGAGGCAAAATGCAGACTATAAAAGCTAAACATTTGAGGAGTAAACTTGTTAATTGTCCTTTACTGCTCCTTTTAACTAACTTCAAGCTAATTTGAGTATATCTGCACCGAGTCTAGGTGCATACGTACTTAAAACAACTGGCAATGTATGTTGCTGCAGTATCACAGAAAGGACAGGGATTTAAGTGTGGAATACCAAAGCAGAGAGGTCATTTTGGGCCTGAATTTCTTAAGAGTCAGAGTCATCCTGTATAGTTTCAGGCACTTGAGTGCCCACATTAGGAAAAATTACCTCGTTAGCCTTTTTTCCATAACGGACTGACGGAGAGAAACACTGTATGAGGTGATTCTGCCCATCTGGCATTAAAATGACTTTCCAGGTAGGCACATCGGCTGTACTGACAATGTAGGACACATAGCATGTCTGTGTTCTCAAATTAAATACTTCAGTCAGGTGCTTAAACTGCCTAAAATTCACCTGACATCATCCAGCCAGAGGGGTTCCCTCTCCCCACCATTTGATTATTATATTGATTAAATTTATTAACCAGGTGTTTATGGAGATGGTCAAAATAGGTAGCAGAAAAATATTGTCACAGTTTTGATTCTTCATAAAAAATCCTGTTGGCAAGAGGACACAGGGGATCCAGAACTCCTTTGAATTTTAGTAGCAGTCTTGACAGTGAGCTCATCGGCTTGGATGTTTTGTTTAGTTGCTTTTCATTTCCACAATCAGGTCACATTAAAGTGACTCTGATTTTGCATATATGCCTGTAGGGTGGATGCCGGGTACCTATAGGTGATTTCAACCAGCTCAGCCTTAAGAATATAAACCAGTGGTGAACTGCAATGATATAGTCCATCCCCACTGCTCAGAGGCCTGGTGAAGCTTCACTGGTACTCTGGTTATGGAATCCTTAGAAAATAAAAGGGCAGAAAAATCTACCTCCTCCAGCTGCCCGTGTTCCTCCCTGTCTGCCCTTATTTTTATGTTTGCCCAGAAACTTCCCACACACCTGTTCAGGGATGAGGTGGTCAACAGTTATCCCCGAGTCCTGCTATTTTTCAGTTATACACCACCAATAGAGAATCACTGTGTCTGTGCATATCTGTGTCCAGACAAACCACATTCTTCCAAAAAGAAATGTACTGCCCGTGAAATTGAAAAACAGAAAAATGCTTCACAACATAAAAAGGGAAATAATATCTGATGCTTCTCAAAATCACAGGACAAATCCTATTCACTTTATTCACATGAGTATTGAAATCCTTGTTTTACTCAAATAATAACTTGAACAGAATTTGACTTTATAATAGTTTACAGCATCTTTTACTGCTGTGGTTACTTTCGTGTATAGATACTAATTTTTTTTTAACTGTTAGTTTAATAAATATTGTCCTGAAAGGAGAGAGATTCTAATGTTTAAGGGCAGTAGGGAGGAAACTGAAGGGGGCTGGGGGAATGGTGTGGTCATTTTTAGCACCAGAATCTTCTAGTGGAGCAGAGGTGCTCTCATTTCAGTGGTGAGCATTCAGAAGGCAGTGGAGAATCTGACATTTATTTTAGTTCAGGTGACTTCTTTTCCTTTACCCCAGCTCCTTGTAGTGGAAAAGGAATGACAATTATTTTGTCCTATTAGGCATCTTGCCGTTTTAGGTTAGGAACTATCAGGATTGTATTGCATTATGCATTGTAGTGAATTGGGTTTGTGACTTTGGTTCGGTTTTCTAGTTGTTACAATAACACAAACAGCTAATAATAAATCAGATACTGTTTTGCAAAATTTGGTTTCAAGCCAGACCAAATTCTCTTCATGAGAAGCCTCAGAAATGGGCCCTATCTAATAAATTAGTGAATGTTTTATGTTCATGGAGTCTATGTTCAGGAGGAAAAAAGGTAACTTTAAATCGCTAAAATATTTTCAGCCATATATGTTGAGACTAACAAACAGGTTTATACAATGTTTAAAATTAATAAATGCAACTAAATGCAAAAAATACCCAACCGCCATCTTAAGACATTCTAGCCACTGCAACATCTCCCTTTTCAGAACCAGGATGCTGCATATTAATAAAGAAACTTTTATTTAGAGCTGGGTATGACAGATTTTTTTCTCTGTTCTTTTTTCTTTTGGACAGGATCTGTATCATCAGTCATATGATTGTGTCTGTGTTATGTTTGCCTCTGTTCCGGATTTCAAGGAATTTTACACAGAATCTGATGTAAATAAGGAAGGCTTGGAATGTCTCAGGCTGCTAAATGAGATCATTGCTGACTTTGACGATGTATGTACTTCTAACCACAACCGACATATGGTTTCAATCTTAATAACTCAGGGTATGCAACAGGAAGCAAGCATATTTGAAAGGGAGAGTGGAAGAGAACAACTTGTGTGTGCCTAGTCATGTGGAAATCACAAGGAATATTAAGGGAAAAAGATATTTATGTGGGATAAATCAGATATTGATCTGACCTCATACTCAATTGCTTTAATTCACTATAATGAGAAACCTATGTGTATATCTGATGGAGAAGTTTTTTTCTTTAGCTGCAGTTCATGGGACAGTTGTATTGCATGCCATATATTAACTATCATTTCTAAATATCAGTGGCTTAAGTCAAGTACATAAATGTATGTCCCCTAAAATGATACAGCTTTGTATTATACCTCATCTGTGTTGGTCTCATTATATGGAACATTCATCAGATGATACATGAGTGGCTCAAAGGATTGTATAAGTTTTAACATTCCATTCCCTGAAGTCATAAGGCAGTACAGATTATGACTACAGATGAATTGTGAAAAGGCAGCTGTAAAGGTCTCTCTGAAAATAGCATTTTTCTTAAAGGAAGTTATTAGTGAAGATACCAGAAAAAGGTGTTAAGATTGTGTCATGACTCAGCGAGCAGAGTCTGGATTTGCTGATCTGCAGCTATAGAGAGTATTTTAGCAGCAAACCCATTTGGAGTACATTGGAATGTCCAAAACAACCTGGGATATCATTTAAAATCCTTGGATTTTTGTGCCATTGGCATGCACTATCCTACTGACGTGGAAGAGATGCTTTCTTTCAGAAGGCTGCTTAAAGCTTAACTGTTGGTTCACCTGGTGACTCAGTTCCAGTATGAAATGAGTGCAAAGTCTATTAACTTTTAAAAGCTGTGTGTACAATAAGGTGGAATTTATTCTCATTCTATAAATTCACTTCTTTTATAACAAAAAAGGTATTTTAGCAGAAGAAATTCCCTTTTTTTGGAGGCTGTAACCATTGTTTTATCCATCCTTAAGTCCTTCATCCTGTATATATTTGTGAAGCCATTTGGAGTCTCTTGAGAGACTGTTCTAGGAACAGATATTCTGAATGCTGCTAGGCTAACATTGCTATTAGAGCGACAAGGCTCCTGATCTGAATAATGAATAACCATCCTTGTTTTACAGTTATTGTCAAAGCCAAAGTTCAGTGGAGTAGAAAAGATAAAGACCATTGGAAGCACTTACATGGCAGCAACAGGACTGAGTGCTACACCCAACCAAGAACAGTGTCAGGTACAGGAAAAGATTCCTGCTTAATAATTGAAGGCTAAAATTCTGTTTATTAAACCCCACGTTGTGTTGTGGCTTACATTTTATTATTAACATAGATTGCATTGTACTGGACAAGTGTATTCTTTTGTTTAGCAGTGTCTGTGAGTTATTGTTCTTCACATCGCGGTTGAAAATGCCACCTCTGTCTTTGCTAAGTCTAAAACAGACCTTCTACTCTAAATATAATACAGCATCTTATTCCTACATGCTGCAGTAGAACTGGATTTATAGAGTGTACAGAAGACTGCAAGAATGAGTATTTTCCATTTTCTGCTGGGAGGGCTGAGTAGCTGTACTAACCATACACTTACAGAACCCTCAGGCTCATCAGCATTGAGAACACGTTCCTGTGTTTCTGGTTTACTTAATAGGGTAGGATTGGGAACTGCAGTCAGCAGAAATGAAGTTCACAGAAGCAATTCATAACTTTAAAGCAAAAACCTTGCTTTTGCCACGATCTTTGGAGTACTACAGGTTAGTGACAGAGACAGCAATTATGAATCAACACAGTCTCGGCTGAAGATTAATGTGCTCTTGCCAAACTCATGTTCCTTCTAGACAGAAGCAATTAACACCTGAACTATAGCCCCTAAGGATCCTGAGGACAAAAAGGAAAGAAAAAAAAAAGATAATTATTTTAAATTACCTCTGACATTTAATACAGGGAGATGAAGGGGATGAAGGAAATGCAGAACTGTAGACTAGAGATGAGAAGACATAGAAGAGCTCTCAATCACAACTGAAACTAGTGCATGCACAGGAAAAAATCTATCGTTTGAGATATTTCCACAAATTGTGAATCAAGGGATCCAAGTTTTAACTGTTTCTTTGGTGATTTAGTACACATATTCGAAAGAAATCCGCCAGAACTCCACAAGTTTCAGTCCAGATGCCTAGAGATGCACAGATACTGCAGTACCTGCTGTTGCAGTGACTGGCTGCTAGGCATACTGCTGGGAACTGCCCTCAGCTTAAAACAAGCTCTCAAGGGAGACTAAATGCCAAAGGACAGGATCTGAATACATCAACTGAACAGAAACTATCTGTCATAGCTAGGAGTGAACTCCAAAGGAAACAGGCTTCTTTCCTCTAAACAGCTGCTCTGGCAAACAGCATTACTGCCCCACCTAAGCTGATGCATCAACTTTATGAATCATCTCCTGGAGCTATCATCCGTCCATCTCTTCTGTCACTTTATCTCAAGAAATGAGGAAGATTCGGTCATTTCTCATAGAGATCAGTGAGTCCATCTTTTATGACATCATTCTCATCAGGGTCCTACCCTGGGCTATGGCAGCCCAAAAATCAATTTTCTCCTCAGCCTGAGGAGACTCAAACCAGTTCTTAGAAATCAGGCTGCACCACTGATGTATGAGGAGACGTTAAGTCTATAGCCTTTGAAGTGGTGTAAGCTCTGAGCTAGTAAACAAGGGGACAGAGGATGGATTGCCTTCTTCCTCTCTTCTTGTATTCATTTTCAGGTCTATTAGATGTTATCAGAGGTTATCTACCTTACCTATCTGCTTATCTACCAGATGAGATCAGTGGAGGAACTCTTAAAACTGTGAATTTTGCTGAATCTTAAGCATTAACTAGAGTGCTGCGCTGTGCAACAGTGAGAGGGAGGAGTCTCTGTGGATCTGCCCACAGGCATTGTTTGTTATTAAAGGGAATAAAACAGAAGCAGACACTTAGAAAAAATCAGTGAGCAAATCCAAGACAGCATAGACATTGAGTGCCTGTGGGATTAGGTGGCAGCTGATCGGTAATTTGACAATCAAAGCATTAGCACAGTCATCTCTAGATCATTAGATCAATCATCTCTAGACTGCCTGATTGTGTAAGCAAAATCCATCCTGCTCTATGGATGGTCCTGGCCATTGTTTGATGTAACTGATGCGGGACAGGGCACAATCTTCTACACTATTTTTCTTCCGCTGCCTGCTGGCATTAGGACATTCTTAAGGGTTTAAGTGCTTTCAAGTGTTCAGCAAATTTTGGATGTATTTTCACAGCAAGGAAAGGAAAATGGCTAAGGAAAATGATTTTACTCTGTTTGGTTGTTTAAATTCAGGAACCTGAACGACAGTATATGCACATAGGAACCATGGTGGAGTTCGCATTCGCCTTGGTGGCAAAACTGGATGTCATAAACAAGCATTCATTCAATGACTTCAAGTTACGAGTAGGTATGTATCCCAGGATTTTATGAGTATATCATGGAGGAGGGGGAGAATACAGTGTGAGGTACCAGCTGTTTCAAGTGTTAGTAGAACTGACCAAAAGGGCCATGAAGGTAAATAGCACCATCTTTTAGCCTGTCTAAAGGCAGCCTACATGGTATTGCACGTTAACCATAGCTGATGTTGTGCCAAGGAGTGTTTCAAGGCAGGGCTCAGAAAACAGCAGTACTTATAAATAAAGAATGGTTGAAAAAACTACGTTCCCGTGGCTCTGAATGGTTTTATGTTAACTCTATAGTAATTATTCTAGAGGGAGTTAACCACAGAAATTTTTTAAGCTTATCAATACCAATGGACACAAGACTTCAGACAGTGCTGTACAAAACCGTATAAATGGTTTTAGAGGACAAGAGCTGTGAGGCTGTGGTTTGAAATATTTTAGAGGAACTCAACTCAAGCATACAAAAATGCACCCTTTTCTTCCCAGTGTTAGACAAAGGATGGTATTTTTCTTCTTTTTAAATCTGAGTTTATTTACAAATAAGAGCAAAGATGACTAATTGTTTATATTTGAAAGGAATATCCCTTATATTTCAGCTTCTAATTGCTTCTACTTCTGCATCATAGTATTTTTAAAAATAAATAGGCAGCTGCAGTAAGCTGTAGAAAGGATGGTGAAACGAATTAACTCAGAGCTGGTCAAGAACCATATGTTCCAAAACATTTATTTCCTGGTAGCAGTATACAGCAGTTTTACAATGCAATATGTAACTTGGAAAGTGTGAAATGAAAGCAGTAAATAAATGTTGGAAACCCATAAATCCTGTAAACATGTCATAAGTATTTGATTTCCAACAGTTATTCTCCTGTGTTGTCTTTTTCTTGGTGTGCCGCTTGTTTTTCCTTTCGGCTGCTGCTCTCATGTTTATTTCACAGTGCCACCCACTGGCAAAACTCGCTACCTTCTGACTTGAAATCTGCATTGCTTAGAGCAGTCCTTTGCCAATATGATTTGTATCCTTACTAGAGTTAAGAAATTACAAGGCAAATTGGAAGTATGCTTCCTTCCCAAAGTGTTACAGCACTTGATGGGTTTAAAAGAAATGCATAGAGATACATATTTCTGCAAAGCATAGAAGTTCTCTGCATGACATAGATGACATGCCACATATTTGCAAACATACTTCTATCAGCCATCTCAGTAGAGATTCAGACCTGCTGAGTGCAGGGCTAAACCTGCAGTACCGAATCCTTTAAAGTGGGGATTGTGAAGCAAACTTTCTAGGGGAAAAAAAGAAACTTACCTGTGATTTTTAAAGTGTTTGCTATAGGTTCCAGAGAAGTCAGACTTCTTTGCTTCATGAAATGAGGAATGATTAAATCTAGAAAGGGTCACAGGCCTTAAACTGGCACCTTTGCCACCTTAATCCAATATAGGCACCACTGAGATCTTCATTTCCCATCTTCATTTCTCCACTTTCCACCTTCAGCTGACCATGAAAGCATCTGATACCCATATCAGTTAAAGCCTCAAACATTTGAACATCTACCTCCAACATAATTCCCACTGTAAGGATTTAAACCCAAACTGCCATTTGTAAAAGTCCTCCTCAGCTAGTATCTAACCCCAGAAGTTCTTGCAACTCGCTAGAAGTCTCAACTTTCAACCTTCATTTTCTGTGAGTGCCTGAAGTGCTAGCTCTGCCTTAGGAGGTACACAGCCCCTCCGATGTTGTCAAGCAAGGGAGGGGAGCACCTAGATTGTGTTTCAGGCATTCCTCCTCTTCTGTTAGCTAAGGTGCTTGATTTATTAGACAAGTCCAGACAAGTTCCAGCAAGTTTGGCACAGGTAATGCTTTTTTTTTTTTTTTCCTGGAACAGAATAGAGGCTGACATGTTGTTTTCCATATAGTTTCATTGTTAGAATATTTGTCTGTGTTGTAAGTGAACTTAATTTGGTTCCTGCTTTTGGCTGAGGCTGCTCAAGCATGGGGATCCCTGTTCCCTGGAAAGTGCTATGATCTCAGACTGTAGGATACTTTGGAATGAGATATTCTTTGTCTTGCAGAACAGCATTTGCCTTTTCATGGAATAATTTAAATGTTGCTTTGGATACAAGAGAAGGAGACATACGGTATCACCCTCTGATAGAGCATTCACCTGGATTAAGAGTGCTGCTCTTCCAGCCTTGCCCCAACAAATATTCACGTGTCATGTGAAAGAGACCCACACTAG
>NW_010400367.1:16484-26852 GCF_000710305.1 Buceros rhinoceros silvestris
GAATGACATAGAGCAGCACGTTCCAGAATGCCTGGGTGGCCAAAACACATTCCTAAGAGATATGTATAGAAGTCTCTTTGAAGGGGATTTGAATCTGGCTGTCCAGTGCCTGAGTTATTACTCAAACCATCAGCAGGTTTGGTGGTTCAGGAAGGAGGTAAAAAAAAACACCTTCTGTCCATTGTATTTTTAGGAAAGTCCCCCCACACTGCCCTGCTTTCTGGACCATGCAAAGTGTATACCACATGCAGCTCTTCAGTATTCCCTACTAGCCAGCTAGGGCTACTCAGCAGATGGCTATTATGGATTCTACCCTTAGGTCACTAGTGCTTTCTACATGTTAGATGTCATATGGCAGAAAGGCACACCCATGGCTTGGCTGTTAATGCAGAGTGTTGCAAGGCCTAAGTTCCTTTGTGCACGTGATCCCAAGAGCTTAGACAAATATTTATCAGGTTCTATCTGGTATCCTTTAGGGTTTGCATATTTCCTTGATTTTCTAAATTTAACTGCTACTGTCACTTTTTCCAGGGTTTCCAAGTGGGCTTATAGTGTGGTTGCTAGCCCGTGCTGCCATGTTACATGTGATCCATACTAGATGAGCCAGCAAGATGCCTTCCTGTGCTACAATCACACTTTCATTTCACTGCATAGATATAGCCCTGGTGATGGTTTCTGTCAAGGAATTAACAGAAATCAGTTACAATCCATTGACATGGAAATAATTTTAGAAATCCAAACTACTCACTCGGCCAGGGTTTATTTCTCACTAGATTTAACTTGGCTTTCCTGCACTTTGGAATGTATAGTTACAATTACAGAGTATATTTGGTGCTAGTTAATGATAGTTCTTTTAATTTTCCTCCTTGTTTGTTTCCATCCTAGCAGAATACAACTCGCTCCCTTTACAAACATAACGTAAGGTACAAACTGACTCCAAGATAAAAGATGCCTGGAGTCCAGTGAGGGACTATACTGTGTCATTCTTCACTCTCTCAGTGTGCATTTCAGAGCTAGCAATTTGTTACTTACTCCATGCTTAATCAAATTATTTGAATACATGTATTTATATTGCACTTATTCGGGACCACTCTGTGGGCATCCAGCCTTCAGAACAAGGCTTCAAATCCTTCCAGCTCATTCACATTAGTTTATTCTACATTTAAGAAGCAAACAATACTGTAAAAGTCATTTGATTTGGCCATCAACTGTTGCAGAGAGGAGGAGCCCTTTTAACTACTAGTAGAAATGAAAAGAAATTCTTGAGTGTCTGTTCCCCCAGAAGCTGTTGCTTTGGCAGTGTGTTCCTTATGCTATCCAGTAAAGGCAGTAGCAGGTTATTAGGATAATTATGGTTGAAAATACCAAATTTACTCAGGCAGGGAAATGTAAAACTAAAATTAGATGAACTAACTTCTGGCATTTTTATAACTAACACAACTCCTGCTGTAAATGGTTGATGCAACAGTTGTGAACGAACTGTTGGTTGTTGTACTCACTATTCAGCCAGGGCCAAATCCATGTTCGTGGACTTGATATGTTACCAGATGTACTGTGTATCCTTGTCTGGTGGATGTTGATGCCTAATGTTCTGATGTTTTCCAGGTATCAACCATGGACCTGTAATAGCTGGAGTAATTGGAGCTCAAAAACCACAATATGATATCTGGGGCAATACAGTAAATGTGGCCAGCAGGATGGACAGCACTGGTGTCTTAGATAAAATACAGGTAAGTCTTGTTTTCGTGCTAGTATTTATATTAATCCTTTGAGTTTAGTGCTTAAAAAACATCATATATTTGTACGCTAAACGTTTTGAAGTTAAGGATGCCTACAGAAAGAAAAATTACCTGCCAGCTGTGGCTGTATCTTTCAAAAGAATTAGACCTTGAGCAGGAAAGTAAAGAATTACAAGAAAATTACAGGGGGAAAATGAGAGGAGAATCAAAACTTTGTCTTGACCGTACAGAAGAATACAGCGGAGGAAGTCATAGGTTTCCTGGAAATGCATCCCTCGATTAAGAGAGGGTTTAGGGGAAATCACGTTTCTATTCTGTGAGTTTCTAAACTCATAAAATACTAGCTACCTTATCCCTGAAGGGCATTCCCAATGTTAATTGTTTCTAAATAAAGGAAATTATCACAACTGCTGTATGTGAGGTTAAATCCATAAAGCAATCATGAAACTTCCCTTTTAATGAGCCATTCTGAATAATAATCTTTACAGATTAATATCTGTATAGATTTTAGATAGACCTGTATGGAAAAGACCTTCAGCTCACTAACTTTCCAGTGATTTCATAGTCAGGGATCACATTTTAAGTATCTGCCTAGTATGCTGCGTGTGATTGGGAGCACTCCAAATCTATGATTGAGACTATTTAGAAATAAATAATGGAAAAGTAAAGTTACAAACTGTTGGTCAAAACTGAAAACAGAAGGAAAGTCTAAGCAATGACATCTACAAATAGTTGCTTGTTTCACAAAGAAACAGTGAGACAACTGGTGCTGTTGAACAACCTCTGTTCTTGTGGGCCTTCACCTAAAATGGCAGAACTGCCTAAAGTTTGGTTCACTGACAGTTATTTGAGAAACTAGCAACAGCAGCTCTGACAGATGATGCTAATGTCATACTATCACTTCATTCATACAGCCTTAGTATTTACAAAAATATGGGGGAGCTTAGGTCTGCTGAAATGGAAAACAGCTCCTGAAGTTGAGAAAAAAATGTTCTATGAGGAAGAGTGATGTTCCTAATGCCATTTGTGTAACTACAAGCCCTCTGCAATCCTAGATAAAGAAATGGCTGTACCAAATTTGACGCTTAATGTAAGCAATTAGAATGGTTGTCCAGCAATAGACTACTTGAAAGCTAAGGTGCTCAAACCTCATTGAGACCCTTGAAGTCCTTATAAGCATTATAGCAAAACTCTTACGATTTTTCAGAATGATTGCTCAGAATGTATGTTCTCTTCACACTCTGGAAAAAGATTCTGCTTTGCTCTGTTATCAATGCTGGTTGTACTACCGTATTGTTGCAGGTTACAGAGGAGACGAACAACGTCCTGCAAACACTGGGGTATATGAGCACTTGCAGAGGAATAATAAATGTAAAAGGAAAAGGAGAACTGAAGACATACTTTGTACATACTGAAATGACAAGATCCCTTTCACAAGGGAATGTGGCATCTTGAAGATGCTCATCATCAATACTATATTTTCAGGAAAGTATCACGCACTTTTTAACTACATTTTGGCCCTTAACATGCGTGCTATTTTCTGGTATGTGGCACTTATTTTATTATGGCTGCAGAATAGTCCATGAGCCATCATTTTGCACCTTGATAGTCCTGTGTTCAAGGACAGTTGCCATGTGCGCTATAGGACTGGAAGATTGTACTTGCACTGTTATTTGAAGACAAGAAAAGACGGGATAGAAATTAAAAGGAGATAACTCATCCTGAAAGGACTAAAAAGAAATGTTAGTGACAAATGCGGGGAAAAAAGGCAATAAAGCTAGGGGTGCATACTATTTTCTGATGCATGGTGTTTTCTGGAAATACAGTCGCTCCCCAATAGCATCCACTAATCTGGTATTAAAGTATACAGTATTTGTAAATAAGTTTACTCTGTCAACACATGATTTGGATGTGATCACTAGTTGCATCTCATAGCCAGGGACACGTTGGGTGGCTTGCTGGCATTCTTTCTGAAGAGAGAACTAACAATGCTGGAATAGTTTTGTACAAACGTGTCAAATGTTTTGAAGCTATTGTCTTTTGTAAGGTTAATTCATTAAAAGTTTATATGTACTTTGTCTTACTGTTGCTGTCTCTTAGTTTTGCTTCCTTCCATGGCTTCTATTGCTCTAAACCTGGACGTTCTCTGCTGCTGCCACTGCTGCTTTTGATTCAGCAGTTAGATGCTGAGGCAGGCTACAGCCAGCTGTCTCAATAGCCTTGGTCAATAATATCTGCTAGACTTGCGACTGCCTTTCAGAAACTGAATCACCTCTATTGTCTTCAGTCTTGGGTGACATCCTAGGCACTATGTAGTCAACTACCCCCTAGGTGGTACAGAAGACTTACCTTAAATCGATAAACAAGCAGTGTTGCTACTTCGCAACTGGCCTTCAATGCTTAAATAATAACTAGGAGAAGCTGTACAAGAGAAGATCTGTTTGTTTGCACTTTGACAACCTCTTTTGCTCTTGCATGCCTTTCACTTAACCATTAATGTGCCAGCTTTCATGGGATATTTAAAACAATCTAATTTTATCAGGACATGACTATGAGCGGAAGATACAAAAAATGCTATTTTGTGGATATTCGAGATTAATTTAATTCCTGTTGAATTAAAAAGCATCTCACTTGCACAGTTTTGTAAATGGGCAAGGTGAAAGACTGAAAAAGCAGGTAATTGTGCTATCCATGCTCCTTTGAAGCACAGAGTAAAGATTAACTTTTGCTTTGCTATAATCAGTACTGTAAATTAACATACTCTTTTCATCATAACATCCAAGACCAAAATTAATAAAATTATCCTATTTACAAAATAGCATGTCATTACAGTTTGTTTTTTCCGACTGATACCATATGAATACTGAAGTCAACTTATGCACTTTTAGCTCTGGCATGTTAGTGAAATGTAAAAAGTAGTCAGATTTCTCATACATGGAACATATATTTACGTGTGTATTGTGTTGATGTCCTTTCGGAAGGAGTTCTCAAAATCATGGCTCACAAATAAATAGCATTAGGGGACAGTCTCACAGAGTGTGGCATGGTTTACTGACAGCGGCCATCTGCCTTCTAGCAAATAGGAATGGCAGTAGATTTCAAAATGCCTACTTTTGCAGTAAAATAGACAATCTGAATTTCAGTCCCTTTAAGTTAGCCTAAAAGGAAAATGCAAGTTATTTCAGTTATGTCCAACGTAACATGACTGATGTCACACTCAGAGCTAGAGATGTTTCATCAATAACTCTCAAGATAGGTGCTCAGTATGATAAGATCTCGCTAAAAATATTTTGTTGTCTTTACGATTTCTTCCCTTTAACTAATAAGATAAATATTTTCCAGAGGAATGAAAGACTTTTCAGATTATCTCACATGGCAGAAGAAACAATGTCCCAGTCATTGCCTAAAACAAGCTATCACAGCTGTACTTAGGTCTTCTCCTAAATCCCTCCTCTCCACTTATTATAAATTTGTCCTAGGAACAATTAAGGAAATTATTAATCTCTTAGACTTTGAATGTACTCTGGGCCCTTAAAATCATGCTGGTATTATCACAGGTCAAAGCAATCATTTCTTACTGTGGATGAAAACCCTTTATGTAAAGTTGATTATATTGTACTATGTATCTACTTACAGCTTTCAGGTTTAACCTGTATGTTCAGGATTTTGCTTTTCCTTTGTATTCTTGCATCAGTAGCAAACCTTGTACCTAACACAATAGCCTTGTTTCTATGACTTTTTTAGAAGTTAAACAATATTGTATTTCTGTAAGCCATGAAAATGTTCAAACATTTGAATGGCCATGAGCTGACTGGTCCAATGAAGTATAAAGACAGATACATGCCCTCCCAGAGCATGTTGAAAATGCCCTTGTTCAGAGCACTCACGTTTCACTGGTGGTCTTCTCTCATTTTGTAGTTGCATTCGGATTCTTGCAGCCAAATCCTGCTAACAAGAAAGTGGGCAAAAGATGATTAAACATGCAGTACGATGCCCAAAGAAAGAAAGGTGGATACCATCCCCTCTCTAGCCTTTGGTTGCTGAGTATTATCATTATTATCTTTCTAGTGCCAAGAAACTGTTTGTATCCAATAAATACTTTTTGTCTTCCAATGCATTTTACATCTACTGTTTATAACTGTTTTATTTTTCCCCTGTCTAGATTGACCCAAAGTTCTTGTATCGTATTTATTCCTCTCCTGCAGCAATTTCATCTGCCTCAATAACTGGATATAACACTGCTCCCGTATCAGTGTGTAACTGGAACAGCTTTATGATAATCATACAAATCCATGTGAGACATTCTGTATATTCTACATCACAGTAAGGCTCTTAAGTTCTACAACTTCCATGTTGGTGCTGTAGTCCATAGGTTGCTAGCAAACCGCAAAGAGCATGACTTCCAAAAGTACAATGGTATTTCATACCATGAGGCAGCAGCCAGAAGATCAGTATAAGAGTGATTCGCTGTGGTCTGGGAAAATGAACTCCAAACAGGGACACCTGGGGAGCCTGCGGGCTTGACTTTTTCAAAGCCAGTGGTTTGCTCCAAAGGATAGGAAGAAAACTAGACTTGTGGATATTTTTGTTAACTACAAAAGTAGATGGGATTATCTATAAATTGATGCTATTTAGGTGCTGTTTGTAAAGAGAGACATTAGCATCTTATTTATGCTGTGTGAAAAGCATTTTTCATTCTGTCTACATTCCTTTAGGATTTCTCTATTTTGTAAAATACCTACAGACTTTCCCTTTTTCCACTGACGCGCATGCAGTTCAATCTGCTTGTTTCTAAAGCAACAGCTGTGCACATCTGAAGAGGCAGAGGACTTTGAAGTCCGTCCTGTTTTGTTTTCAGAACCTCAGGACACAAAATTATCTGTGTTGTCAGGATGCTTTATATAGCAGAAGATTTACTGTTAGAAGCAGGTTATCTTGTCCTTTGATATATAGCTTTCCTTTTGGTTGTACTTCTCTATGAAGATGTTTTAATTCTTCATTTTCAGATACCGGAGTCTCCTTCACCTGACCTAGACACTACCCTTCAACACTTTTTGTTGGCGGACCCCAAACAAGACCAGGGCTTTTTTATAGTTTTATTCTTCCTTTCTTGTCTAAAGTAGTGGAGTGACTCTGGGGAGGAAACAAATGTAGAATAAGATAGATGTGCCCTAAATAAAACTAGTAATTAAGAGAGCATTTTTGTTCCTTGAAGTACTTCAAATTTTTATGGGTTTGTCAAAGTGGTGTATAAATCAATTGTGGCTGGTTCACCCTAAAGTTTGCTACATATCAATTTTAAACATTTTCCAATTTAGGGGCAGGAAATATTCAGCTGAGTGTAATTTTTAATATGTTAAAATGCAAGATAAGGACGTTTAAATCCTGTTTGCAGCTATGAAGATAAGAACCCTTTTATGTTGTAGGATGCCAGTGTTCAAAACAAAGATTCTGCCAAGAATTGTTTGAAATTTTTTGATGGAGGATTTTTCAAAACTATTTGTAGCCATTGAGATGCTCTTCATGAAAATCCCAGTTTCGACAGGAAGAAATGCCTATGAAGTATTTTGAAAGATTGACATTCCTGGATTAGAAAATTTCATGTTTGCATTCCAAAACGTTACAAATAACAATTCTTATGAAAGCAATGTCACCTCATGTATAAAATTGTGCTCTACTTACAAAGAGGGCTATTGAACAGCGTATTCATCTGAACTGGAGTATCCATTCAGCAGATACCAGTCAGCATACAAAAAATAATTTCAAATTGTGTTAGTCAAAACCAGTTATCATTTTATAATTATCTTAGATTATTAAAGTAAAAATAATTATATTTACTTCAAAAGTCAAGCAGTTGAAATTGTATTCACAAGCCAACCAGGAAATGTTTGCAATCTGCAGACTGAGGTTCAGTCATAGTAATTTTGTAGAGAATTACTTGAAACAACAGATGTATTAAAAAAAAGTTTAAAAATTTCCTGGGTAGCTCATGAACTAAAAACCCCTGAATATTGCAAAAGGTGTGCTGACTTCTGCAGGTGATGTACAGTTGTCTCCTCCTTCAGAAAAATTCTGAAGCATCTTCCAGTCTGTCACTAATCAGGATCTAGAAGAATCAAGTACTTGTGTAAAATGACTGGCTCATACCAAAGCTATAGTAGTGGAAAGGGAGCAGAGTTTTTGAGCCATTTTTGTTTCAGTCTCTCTTTCATTTGCGGATGGAGCATTTGTGGCGAGGATTGTCTCTCCTTCATGGCTCAGCTGAGGGTCAGGAACCCATGGCAATCTGATACATGCTGAGGTCAAACAGCAAGGACAGGAGATGAATTGCTAAGCATTAATTTGACAGCAGGCTAGTCAGCTCTAAGGGACATGAGTTTGAAACAGGTACATCACCTTGTAGTAAGAAAACAGCTGCTGTATTTTTTCTGTTTATCAGTGACCTGTCCAGTTATACGTCATCTGTCTGCTTGTGTCCATCCCGTCTCCATCTCCCTCTTGGTTGTTATCTCTCACATCCCGTCCCACCCTTGGCCTTTGTTACCATTTGCTTCTAGGAATTTTCTTGCAAAGTTATTCCATAAGCCAGTTTGACATTTCAGAACATTGACACTGCCTTTGAGACACCTTTATGGCTATAAAAGTAAACATGAACATATTTGAAATATCAGGAACCTTAGCAGAGGAACCTGAGGGGGATATTACTGCTCCCTAAAACAGCAGGCAATTGAACTTCTCCTTAAGACACTGAATTCAAAGCAGATTTTAACACTTTGGTCTCTGAGCTCAGCTGTATTTGACTACATAGTTTTGATCATATAGGTTAAAATTGCTCCATCGCACTCTCACAATTGTTTACATCTTCTTGTTTAAGGTGGTAAGGGAACAGACTGACCTCCCATGCTACTTTACAACACGAACATACGCTTAACAGTAGCATGTTAGTAGCACATGATCCAAGTCTGGTTGTAACTGGGGCAAAAAACCCTGGGCGTTCATATCCTGCTTCTGGGGAGTCTGCCAAAGGTGCCAGAAAGAAAAAAGCCTTTCTAAGATTCGAAGAATCCTAAAGGGATTTATACCTTCATTGGGAAGGAAAAATGAACTGGAAAAAGCATCATTTTTTATTATTTCAGATAGGGGGATTATAAGACAAATCTTTAACAAGCAACCAGCAGTCTTTTTAACGATCTGCATCCAGATAGTGTAATTCAATTTAATGCATCTTAAATGCATTTAGTCAAAATGAACATGTGAAGAGTAGAAAGAAAACTGGAGAGAAACCTTTCAGATTTGATTTCAGAACTCTTGCCTAGCTTAGTTTGTATTTCTGGCAAATGATTTCTTCCAGCTCTATTTATAGCTTCAGCTGAGCTGCTTTTTGTAGATGGGCTTGCTATCTCTTGGTGCTCAGACTGAACCTCAAAAAAGTGCTTGCACAGTGGCAAACGTGTCTCTGTGTAGGAAGCCAATGTAAGGCAGCTGTTGGATTTTCAATTCCGATGCTTGCTTATGCTGTGTTAATTTGGCCTGTGCTACAGAAAGAAGAGGGTCCTAATTGGTAGAGGGACGTTATTGGATGAGCAGATGGAAATTGTCATGAATGATTAAAAAAAAAAAACCACCTGCGAGTCTGTAGACTCCACCCTGCACTTGGAAAGCACCAAGAGGCTCTGTTTTTCAGTGCATTAGTGATGGGAGAGTGGCAGCTGTACAGGAGGGTGGGACTTTTCAATCAGTAGACCTGAATTACTGCCTGAGACCAAGATGCCCAAAATGATCAGTTGTGAAGGTTTCTGGTACTCTGAATGTTGGGGGTTTTAAATAAATTTTGGATGTTAGGTGAAATTCAAGATGCCTAGAAGAGTGCTGTTGTGAAAATGCTTGCCAAAAGGTGCTAGTAGCAATAACAATAGTAATGCTGTACCTACGGCACATTAGTTCTGCAACTGTGGTTGCAGAAAAGAAAACAAACCAAGCTAGTCACAGGTCCCCAAGCGGCACAGTAGGAAACAGCATGGGCATGGTTACGTGTGCGTATTAGAGCAGGGTAACTGGGGGGTGAGTATCGAAACGAGGAACCAGCTGCTACTAGGGCAGAGCAGTTTTAGAGTCAGTTTGTGATTAGAGATTTACATCAGGGAGATGCTTGTTTTCAGTGCCCCCAGCACAAGTGTTTGGGTGTGGGAGAGACTTCCAACTGCATTGCCTGAAATGGGTAAGCATCCCATTAACACCTGTGCCCGAGTGGGTGCGGAGGTGCTGGACGAGGAGACTCCACGTTACTCTAGACTCAGGATCCTGTGGTGTGTTATTGTTCAACTTCTCCATTTAAAAGTGGATTTCTGGATTAGTGCAAACTGCCATGGCAGAAAGTCAGCTTCTTTCAGCCAGGCCTTGCTCTAACCAACCTCCCCAGCTCCCACGGATCAGGGAGCTGCCTGAGGGAGCGCTGGAGCCCCAGGCCGGGCACCGGGGCAGGCGACGGCACAGAGGCTGCTGCTCAGAGCTGGGACCGAAACCTCACGCCGGGCAATCCGCATCCCCAGGTTTAACACCACCGTGGAAACGCCCAGAGCTCCCCCGGGCCCCACCTTCCCGGTCGCGACCAGTACATCCCAGCCGCGTC